>NC_142773.1:41833283-42045783 GCF_988280905.1 Pimephales promelas
TGTGTTTAAAGGATTAACTGTGAAGTCAGACAGAAGCTGAGCCGTCGGTGTGTGTCTGGATTCATGCGATAATATTTTCCGTGTGTGTGTGTGTGTGTTAGGACCTGTCTGATGAGCTGCAGTCTCCTCCAGTGATGTGTGTGAACGGGCCGGAGGACAAGCTCTTCAGGAGTCAGAGCGCTGATATTACTCTGTCCTCGGAGAAGGAGCGCATTAAGAAGATGCTGTCCGAGGGGTAAGGCTCCAGCTAATGTAGCTCATTTTCTGGCTATCCACGTTTGTGGAGAACACCCAATTATCACACTATAATGGGCCTTTGAAAGAGCCTATAAAATGCCTCTAAATCAAGTTTTCTTGAACGATCACAGGCCTCTTTACCATGTGAGTTATAAGTAAAAACAATCATCCTGATCACCATAGTAAGCACCTACAGCACACGTGCATTATGGCGCTGGATTTTGCAGGCAAGATAAATAAACCAAAAAAATATTTTTCACCATTTTGGAGAGCCATTTTTTTGACTGTGTTTCCATCCAAAGTTGTGAATTTAACTTAGAGTAGTTCACTTTTGAAAAAACTGATAATTTACTCACCCCCATGTCATCCAAGATGTCCACGTCTTTCTTTCTTCAGTCGAAAAGAAATTAAGGTTTTTGATGAAAACATTCCAGGATTTTTCTCCATATAATGGACTTCAATGGGGTCCAAACGGTTCAAGGTCCAAATGAGAGTTTCAGTGCAGCTTCAAAGGACTTTAAACGATTACAGACGATGAATAAGGGTCTTATCTAGCGAAACGAGCGCTCATTTAAAAAATAAATGCAAAAGTTTAAGTTTTATAAGCTCAAATGCTCACCTTGATCTGTTCTGCGATGTACATTATTGACTCTCAGTTCGACTCTCTGTTAGACTGTAAACTGCCGTCAATCATCCCGTCATCATAAACTGTCATGAACATCAATAACTTTTTGGCTCACCAGACACTTTGGCTAGTGGGTTTCCAAAGTTACTAGCCACTTAGCATTTTCACTGGCCACAATTTGGAATTTTGCACAATTTCCGATACCATAGCGGAATAATACCATATAGATATCTTTTAATAGTATAATTTGGCAGCTGCTGTCACTTTAAGACCTGCCGCACGGACCCATTACACTGTGTTATATAGCCAATATACTTGTCTTTATGTATACACACTTTAAGTGTGAGCACAAAATCTGTGGGAATGAGTCTATACGCGCAATCCCTCGCTGTAATTCAAGCCCTGAACCACCATCAATATAAATCCGGAGCTATTTAAATTAGTGAGCAAAAGGTTCACTGTAAAAAAAATATTTTTGGTTTAACTTAAAGTAACCTGGTTGCCTTAAAATTTTAAGTTGATTGAACTGGAAAAAGTGAGTTAATACAATGAAGGAGATTAATTTAACCATCAGAAACTCAAAAATATATGTTATCTCAACTAAATAAATTATTTAAGTTGATTTGACAAAAGAAAAAATGTTGTGATTACTACACTGTAAAAGAAATTATTGGTTTAACTTAAAAAAGTAAGTAACCTGCGTCGCCTTAAAATTTTAAGTTGATTGAACTGGAAAAAGTGAGTTAATACAATGAAGGAGATTAATTTAACCATCAGAAACTCAAAATAATAAGTTATCTCAACTAAATGAATTATTATGAGAAAATACGTTGTGATAACAAATCTTGAAAATATTTTTTACAGTGTTTGTGTGTCACTTGCTGGCGGAGATTTAAGATATTTCCGTATCAATATGTATCGAAAAATCAATATTAATTACAGCACTAGAGCTTATTATTTCAGATGCCTTTTTAAAAGATTATAATTGAAAACGTATATTATATAAAATTCAACCCGCCAAAGTGGCTAATAGGAGTGAGATCCACCTCCGTTTGGCGGGTGTTAATGTCAAGCCCTGGTTACAACTAAAAGTCAACATGACATCAGGGTTAAAATGGTCAGACACTGAAAGTTTTGAGCGTTTCTCTTACAGGTCGATCTGTGAGATGAACCTGGAGGCAGAGCTCTTCACCTTACAGGACAGTAACTCCAAACTAGTGGCGGCGCTTCATGAGGCGAACGCCAACGTGGAGCAGTGGAAGAAACAGCTGGCGGCGTATCAGGACGAGACCGAGAGGTTACGAGACCAGGTGACGATATAGAGTGGAAGATGCTTTGAATGCAAGGATTGAAAGTGCAAACAAGTCGAAATATTTTATTAAAGCCCCCCTGTGGTGAAAATCCAGCTTTTAATGTTGTTTACGTGTGTATGTGGTGTTTTTAATACGCTTTAACCATGTGTAAGTTCATAAGTCGACCGTATTGCTGAGTATTTCCTCCTTAAAACAAAAGACAGTGTCAAAGTCTCAACAGTCTCCTTGTAACCAATCAGATCAACGTGTGATCGTCAACCAGTGGATCTCTGAGTGGAGGCGGGGCTCATTTACATATTCATAGAACCATGCATACTAAATGAGGCAAGGGTGTCGGGTTACATTCAAGATATTTGATGTCATGAAGGCAAGGAAAAAACGTCATTTTGGTGATGACAGATGAGTTTTAATTAAAGGATCAAATGATTGACTACATGGGGGCTTTAATTTACGCTACCGGTCAAAAGTTAGAAATAGAAGAAATCTTTTATGCTCAACAACACTGCATTATTTGATCAAACATGACACAGTGAAATAGTATTTAAAGGAAAATATTTAATGTAATTTGTTTTTGTGATGGCAAAGCTTAATTTTCAAACAAATGCTGCTTATTGAAAGGAATCCTGTCAAAAAGTGTTTAAAGCAGCAAAAACTCTGTTCTGTTTAACTGAAAATAATAAGAAACTTTATTAAAGCTACACTGTGTAACTCTTTTAGTTCAGTCTTAGCCTAAAACACTTAGTTCTTTCAAAAATATATGTGCTCATTAATGTATATTTACTTCGTTCAAGTAATAAAGTATTTTCGTGAGTGTATAATATGCCATTGAAAATACATACGGGTAAGGGGTTCGCCATGTTGCCCCTCCATCTTGAAAGTACATTAGCCAAAGAGGGACATACCCGTTAATTCAAGCTTCGCCTTTCGCGTTTACGTTTGAGTTAACACTCATGGACGAGGTCCAACTGGAAGCCATGTTAATCTTGGACTACATTGGCCACCGTAGGAGTTAAAACGAAATCGTAATTGAGAGGAACAGAAACTAATATTCACTGGATGGTCATACACCTTTTCACCACTAGATGGCGGTAAAAATCACACAGTGTAGCTTTAATAATTGCACACCAATAATTGATTATAACTGCAAAATCATCAAATTGGAGTGATTTCTGATGGGTCATGTGACACTGAAGACTGGGGTAATGATGCTGAAAATACACAGGAATAAATTACATTTTACAATACACTCACCGGCCACTTTATTAGGTACCCCATGCTAGTAACGGGTTGGACCCCCTTTTGCCTTCAGAACTGCCTCAATTCTTCGTGGCATAGATTCAACAAGGTGCTGGAAGCATTCCTCAGGGAGTTTGGTCCATATTGACATGATGGCATCACACAGTTGCCGCAGATTTGTCGGCTGCACATCCATGATGCGAATCTCCCGTTCCACCACATCCCAAAGATGCTCTATTGGATTGAGATCTGGTGACTGTGGAGGCCATTTGAGTACAGCGAACTCATTGTCATGTTCAAGAAACCAGTCTGAGATGATTCCAGCTTTATGACATGGCGCATTATCCTGCTGAAAGTAGCCATCAGAAGTTGGGTACATTGTGGTCATAAAGGGATGGACATGGTCAGCAACAATACTCAGGTAGGCTGTGGCGTTGCAACGATGCTCAATTGGTACCAAGGGGCCCAAAGAGTGCCAAGAAAATATTCCCCACACCATGACACCACCACCACCAGCCTGAACCGTTGATACAAGGTAGGATGGATCCATGCGTTCATGTTGTAGACGCCAAATTCTGACCCTACCATCCGAATGTCGCAGCAGAAATCGAGACTCATCAGACCAGGCAACGTTTTTCCAATCTTCTATTGTCCAATTTCGATGAGCTTGTGCAAATTGTAGCCTCAGTTTCCTGTTCTTAGCTGAAAGGAGTGGCACCCGGTGTGGTCTTCTGCTGCTGTAGCCCATCTGCCTCAAAGTTCGACGTACTGTGCGTTCAGAGATGCTCTTCTGCCCACCTTGGTTGTAACGGGTGGTTATTTGAGTCACTGTTGCCCTTCTATCAGCTCGAACCAGTCTGGCCATTCTCCTCTGACCTCTGGCATCAACAAGGCATTTCCGCCCACAGAACTGCCGCTCACTGGATGTTTTTTCTTTTTCGGACCATTCTCTGTAAACCCTAGAGATGGTTGTGCGTGAAAATCCCAGTAGATTAGCAGTTTCTGAAATACTCAGACCAGCCCTTCTGGCACCAACAATCATGCCACGTTCAAAGTCACTCAAATCACCTTTCTTCCCCATACTGATGCTCGGTTTGAACTGCAGGAGATTGTCTTGACCATGTCTACATGCCTAAATGCACTGAGTTGCCGCCATGTGATTGGCTCCTTAGAAATTAAGTGTTAACGAGCAGTTGGACAGGTGTACCTAATAAAGTGGCCGGTGAGTGTATATTCACATAGAAAACAGTTTTAAATTGTAATAATATTTCAGATATTATTACTGTATTTTTTTATTAAATAAACACAGTCTTGGTGAGCAGAAGATACCTTTTCAAAAGCATTAAATACATCTTAATTTAAAGTAATCCGACTCTCTATTGATCCGAATAGGATTGTCTTCATCACCCTCTCTTCACACCGTTTGCTCTCATTATCACTTCAGTGTGAGAGAGAGAGGTAGCCCTCGTCTCTTTGGGACGAGAACAGGCGACCAGGTGGTTGAAAATGGTTCATGTCTTGAGGGACGAGCGAGAGAGAGAGAGAGATGTGGGGTGGTTTGTAGGACAGCGATATCCTACTTTCAATGGCCTAGTTCTGTGGACTGAAATATCAGCAGGGGAAGCTGCCAGACCCTCGTTTGGGAAACTTTACATGGTTAAAAATAATCCAGTCCCTTCAAGAGCCACAGACCTTTAGGAGGTGCTCCTTTTTCTCCGGTGTGTGTGTTAGTGAGCGAGTGAGTGTGTGTAGATGTTTTTCTATCCGGTGGGGATTTAAACACAAATGCACGGGACTCATGTCAGTGTGGGCCGAAATTGAGGAAATAAGCTTATAAATCATACAGAATGCGTTTTTTTACACTCTAAAAAATGCTGGGTTGTTTTAACCCAACTTTGGGTCAAATATGGACAAAACCAAACGTTGGGTTAAAAATGTCATTAAAAAATTTAACCCAATGGCTGGGTTTGTCCATATTTGACCCAAAGTTGGGTTACAACAACCCAGCATTTTTTAGAGTGCGGACAGGTTTAGGGGTCGGCTAAAGCCCGGTTTATACTTCTGAGTCGAACTCACGCCGTAGCTACGCCGTAGGCTGTGTGTAGCACGCGTACCCTGACGTACAGCGGACGCAAGCGCTGTGATTGGTCTGCCAGAACCCCTCTCTTTTTCACACGCTCCCTCTGCATGTGTAGTTACGCTACGCTATCTCACGACCAATTCGTACGAATTCGACGAATGATTAAAAAGTGTCTAATTTGTACGACCTCACTCATACGAATTTGTACGATTTGTCTTGTCTAAACCCACGTGATGGGTAGGTTTAGGGGCGGGGTAAGAGGTAGGTCATTCGTACGAATTCATACGAATTGGCCAATTTGTAAAATATGTACGATTTAACAAAATCGTACTAATTCGTACGAGCGAGGTCGTATGAATTGTTACGAATTAGCCACTTTTTAATCATTTGTCGAATTTGTACGATTTTTGTCTAAACCCACGTGATGGGTAGGTTTAGGGGCGGGGTAAGAGGTAGGTTATTCGTACAAATTCGTATGAATTGGGCAATTCGTAAAATATGTACGATTTAACAAAATCTTACTAATTCGTACGAGCGAGCTCGTATGAATTGTTACGAATTAGCCACTTTTTAATCATTCGTCGAATTCGTATGATTTGTCTAAACCCACGTGATGGGTAGGTTTAGGGGCGGGGGTAAGGGGTAGGTCATTCGTACGAATTCATACGAATTGGCCAATTTGTAAAATATGTACGATTTAGCAAAATCGTACTAATTCGTACGAGCGAGGTCGTATGAATTGTTACGAATTAGCCACTTTTTAATCATTTGTCGAATTTGTACGATTTTTGTCTAAACCCACGTGATGGTTAGGTTTAGGGGCGGGGTAAGAGGTAGGTCATTCGTACGAATTCGTACGAATTGGCCAATTCGTAAAATATGTACGATTTAACAAAATCGTACTAATTCGTACGAGTGAGGTCGTATGAATTGTTCGAATTAGACTTTTTACTCATTCGTCGAATTCGTACGATTTGGACGTGAGATCGGGTCGAGTTACGCGTTGACGCGGAAGTATGAATCAGACTTTACTGTGTGCGTGTGTGCGTGTGTGTGCGTGCTGATATAGAGAAGAACTCGGCAACATTACACACTAAACAGATGAACATGGGGAAAAGCGTGATAGGTCCTCTTTAAAAGATATTTCTGTTTTTATTGTGGTGATTCAAAGCAAAAAATCATCTTTTGTTACATTTGACTTTTTCTTGAGAAATTAATATTTTTTTCGGCAAGAACACATTAAATTGATCAGAAGTGACAGTAAAGACATTTATAATGTTACAAAAGATTCTATTTTAAACATAAAAAATGCTGTTGTTTTGATCAAATAATCCTGAAAAAAATTGTACACAACCATTTTCATCATTGATAATATTATTAAATGTTTCTTGAGCATCAAATCATCATATTAGAGTGATTTCTGAAGGATTATGTGACACTGAAGACTGGAGTAATGATGCTGAAAATCACAGGAATAAATTACACTTTAACATATATTTACATAGAGAACACTTATTTTAAATTGTAATAATATTTCACTATTTTTGATGTACGTAAGAGAGTTCCTTCAAAAACATTGAAAAAGTCATACCAACCTCAAACATTTGAGTGATAGTGAACTATAGCTGTATATGAAGCATCAAATATGACCTGAGTTTGTAATTTTGCGCAGCATTTATACTTCTGAATTAATACTCAATAACTTGTTGCATCACATCTGGTTAAAGCGCAGTGTAAAAGTAAAACACTGTTTACTGTCTGTAATGCAATATTCAAATATAATGTGTGAATGATCAGTGTGTGTGTATGTAGGTCAGCTTTATGATGGCCATTATGCTGGAGATTCTGTGTAATGTGCCTGAGTGAAGTTATCAAATGGTTTTACGCATCAGTGTGTTTGTAAAGAAATGGACAGGCAGGAGGAGAGAAATGAGTGAGTCATTACCGCTTTCATCCGAGCCTCAAAACGTTCTGCCATCGCCGAAAAATATCAATAAGAGCCTGTTTTCTGGAAGAACTGACACTTGAAATTAGTTAATGAGTGTTTCCAGACAGGTTTCTTTCACACACGTTCAAAAGAGTCTCTATTCAGAGTCTGATCCTTTGTGTGAATAACAGACTGATATTCATTTATCAGTGTTTTTTTCTACAGGATTCTGTTGTAGGAGTTTAAAATTTAGAGTTCGTTATATATATATATATATATATATATATATATATTTTTTTTTACTTAAAAAATGACAAAAACATCAAAATTAAACTAAATTTAAATTGTAAATATAGATAGAAAAATTAGAAGAAATTATAATAGTACCTCAGTCAGTGTTATTTTAGTTCTATTGCGTTACTATTATAGTTTTATTATTTTTTATATATATTATTTTTTATGTTATGTCTATAGTTTTTATTAATTTTTATTTCAGTTTTAGTTAGTATATGTATTTTAGTACATCAAGTTCAACTAAATGAAAATGAGAAATAAAATAAATTTGATTGTTTTAATTTCAAGCAACAGTTTTTTGATGGTTTTAGTTTTTGTTTGTTAACTTTAATAACCATGTCTCAATGATGCTAAAATAACATGAATAATAATATTGAATAATAATAATAAAATTGTGCATAGTCTAGATAGCAAGATAAATATTTACACAGTGTCCACAATCATATAGAGATTGCAATAGCAGTATAGTTGTGTTTTATTTATAGCATTTGCTAACACGTATTTTACAGCGTTACATGTACTAACTGTATTAGTAACAGTAAATTATGCATATTTACATGTAACTGGCTGTTATGTAAACGTCAAATATAATTCTACAAACGCATGAAAATATTAGGTAAAAATAATCTGTTAAACATAAAAGTATTGTGTGAAATCATTGAAGACGTTTCTCCTTATATTAAGTGTTCTTTAAAGTTGATTGTGTGTGTGTGTGTGTGTGTGTAGGTGTCGGAGCTGGAGGCTCATGGTAGTCAGGGACCCAGTGACATGCTCAAAGATGAACTCACTCAATCCCTGGAGGAGCTGGAGAACTTACTGAAGGCGAAGGATGAGGTGAGACACACACACACACTCATTCAAATACACACTCACATACACTCTCAACCTCTCACTCAAACACACACACACACACAAATACACACTTGCTATCACACTAACACATGCTCGCTCACACACACTCTCTCTCACAAGCACACACACTCCTCTGATGGAGGGGAGAGTCCAGTGACCTACAGATGTTCTTTCCTGAAAGTCACTGTAATATTCAGCTCAAACTCCTCTTTTTAACACACACACACACACACACTTTCAGCAAGGACTCACTGTATTAGAGATTTCTGCTCATTATTGCATCTCAATGCATTTCAGGAAATCCGGATTCTACAGAGTAAGAAGTCGAACTACCATGAGCTGGAGAGAGAGAGAGAAGAAGCCGTACACAGACTACAGGTGCTGGAACAATCACAATCGCATTCACAATCACAATCACATTCACAATTGCATTCACAATCACATTCATAATCACAATCACATTCACAATCATATTCACAATCGCATTCAATCGCGTTCAAATTCACAATCGCATTCACCATCACGATCATTATCACAATCGCATTCACAATCACATTCAAATTCACAATCGGATTTAAAATCACATTCACAATCATGATCATTATCACAATCGCATTGATTGTGATAATGATCATGATTGTGAATGTGATTGTGAATCCGAATTTCAAATTCACAATTACATTCACAATCACATTGATAATCACATTCAAATTCACAATCGCATTCTCAATCATATTCAAAATCACGATCATTATCTCTATCTCAATCGCATTCACAATCACATTCAAATTCACAATCGCATTCACAATCACGATCATTATAACAATCGCATTCATAATCACATTCAAATTCACAATCACATTCACAATCACATTGATAATCACAATCAGATTCACAATCACATTGATAATCACATTCAAATTCACAATCACATTCACATTCATATTCACAATCTCGATCATTATCACAATCACATTCATAATCACATTCAAATTCACAATCACATTGATAATCACAATCAGATTCACAATCACATTGATAATCACAATCAGATTCACAATCACATTGATAATCACAATCACATTCAAATTCACAATCCCATTCACAATCACAATCACATTCAAATTCACAATTGCATTCACAATCACATTCATAATCACAATCATATTCACAATCACGATCATTATCACAGTCACATTCATAATCACAATCGCATTCATAATCACAATCGCATTCAAATTTACAATCACATTCACAATCACGATCATAATCGCATTCACAATCACAATCGCATTCACAATCACATTAGAATTCACAATCACATTCGAATTCACAATTGCTTTCACATTCATAATCACGTTCACAATCGCATTCAGACATCTTATTCAAATTCACAATCACATTCAAATTCAAATTCGCACACACAATCACATTCACAATCATATTCAATCATACATTCACAATCGCATTCATAATCCCATTCACATTCAAATTCCAAATCACATTCATAATCCCATTCACAATCGTATTCAATCACATTCAAATTCACAATCACATTCACAATCACATTCAAAATCACTTTCATAATCACAATCGCATTCACAATCACATTCAAATTCACAATCGCAGGATTCACAATTGTATAGAGAATAGTTGTTGTTTTGCATTTTTACATTAAATTATAATTTTAATAATAACTTTATTCATATTTATATTAAAAATAATCTAGCCTAAAAAATATTTCTGAAACGTATCTCACTTCAGCATGAATGGCTGGTATGTAGAAGTCAAATACATTTTCAAAATATGAACATTCAAAACATTAGGTTAAAATGGAAGAATCAGGTTTTATGTTTCTATATTGTTGTCCATACATTTTTAAAATTCTTCATTTTGTACAGAATCATGTTTTATATTCCTATATTTATATTCCTATATTATACTCTGTTTCTTCACGCAGCATGCGCCGCTGTGTAACGTACATGAAGACATTAGAGGGTTAATTCCTGTGAAAGGTGTGTTAAATCAGTGACCTCTGTGGTGTGTTTCAGGAGTTGGAGATGCGTAACATGGATCTGGAGCGGCGTGTGCAGAACGCAGAGCAGAACCTGTCCTCAGCGCTGGAAGATCGCGAGCGCGCCGAGAACGAGGTGCAGAGAGTCGTTCAGATCCTCGACGTCAAGATCTACGACCTCAACGACCTTCGACAGAGTCTGGTCAAACTCATCAGTAAATAGTGTGATCTGAGGGACACTCGGCGAGGGCTTCAGTAGTTCTGCTTCTGCACTGACTCCATCTGTCTCCTCTCCTGCTTCGTTTCTTTTGCACTGAAATGCCCTTTCTGTTCAAACTCTAGCAATAACGTCAGTGTCGGTCCAACATGAACAGCGATGGTACGGTACAGGAGGGCGAGGGACGCTTTATTTTTGATACAGTTGTGATGCGTCACGTCTGTACAGTATCACAAGTATTGATTTTTATTTATTAGAGGTCACACATCATGAACAATAGGGGGAAATGATTCACAAATGCATTGCAAATCTAAAAAAAAAATCATAATTTAAAGTATTAATAATTCAAAAAAATGCTTTTTTTACATTCACATTTTTTTTTTAATTATTATGATCTAATAATTAAAATTGATTTTTTTTATCATATTAATTTTAAGGTAACACTTTATTTTACAGTGTCCTTGTTACATGTTTCATGTACTTACTATAGTAATAACAGTAATGCATAATTACATGCAACTAACCCTCAACCAAATCCTAACCGTAACTATAGCAAGTACATGTAGTTAATTCAAATTCAAACCATGCACTTGTATAAATTGTTTATAGCCTGTTATGTTAATTTGTGAGAACGAGAATGCGGGTTTGAAATAAATATCATCAAATCAAATCAAAAAATCAATTAATATCACTCAGTGCTTAAATATGTAATTACAATGTAACAATGACACCTTAAAATAAAGTGTAATCAAATTTAATAAAAATAATGTGCAATTTAAATGCACTCAGTTTGGTTTGAGTGTTGATTATTAAACGCATTGAATTAATTAATTAAAGTTTTCAGCCAAATGCATCCTGATTTTTTTTTGGTTTCGGCCCAGAATTACTAATAATTTCAATCATTTAGCATTCATGCATTTCTGTAACATTCAACTCAAGTGTCATTTTTATGAACACTAAAAGATTAAGCTTTTTTTTTTTTTTTTACTGAATAATTACTTTGTGAATCATGAGTCTGCTTTGGAATATTATGAACCAAAACTAACTCGCAGCAAAGACCTTCGTGGCTCAAATGGCAAAACTTTTGGGCGAGAAACAAAATATGAGAAAGTCATCAATTATTTATAATTTTTTTTTTCTGAATGCCTGTACTGTGTGTGTTTTCTCTGTATAAGGATGTGCTCACAGCTGGAGTGTGTAAACCAAAGACCAGCTCGAATCTTCATACTGTGGAATGCTTAGGATAGAGGACAGCATTGATAGAAAGCATTAAATAGTCGAAATATACATTAGGTAGAAATAAACAATTGTTCTGTTATTATAGAATATTAAGATCTCTCATTGGAGTTTATAATTATAAGAATAGCTGTAATTGTTCATTGAGGAATGGATGTTGAATGTGCTTGAATGCAGCATGTCGTTGCTGTAATGGATGTTTCGTTTGCAGTGTATTTGTGATTGATAGCACAAGAAACCAATGTTAAAGGGATAGTTCACTTTAAAATTAATTTTTGGTATGTTTTAGCTTCCCTCAAGGACATCCAAGATGTAGGTGTCTTTGTTTCCACAGTATTTTCAATTTTGATATTTTTAGGTCAAACCGTTCTTCTCTGTCAGTCATATAATGGAGGTCTATGGTCACCACCTCAAAGAGCATGCACAGAGAAGTCCAGATTAAACACGATTTAATGACTCGTGAATGTAAGTACACATTGATGGCCTAAGACACGAAACAAGAGGTTTGTGTGAGAAAACGAACTGTGTTTATATCGTTTTTACCTTTTGTAACCACAGCCACGTCCAAGTGATCTGAGGGCGCGGGCGCTTCGGTCTGCGCAAGCGCTGGAAGTGATCTCTCGCGCGGTTGTGAAAAAAAATCAACGTTGTCTGTTGATATATCGAAATCATCTTCCATTGTGATTTCCTGTATATCTAAATATGTTTAGATCTTCACAGTGAAGGGTAACACTTCTGAAATCTGTGTAAACAATGAGTGACGTCCACGCACGAGAGATCACTTCCGGCTTTGGTGCAGACTGAAGTGACAGACTTGGACGTGGCTGTGGTTACAAGAGGTAAAAACGATATAAACACAGTTCGTTTTCTCACTCAAACCGCTCGTTTCATGTCTTAGGCCATCAATGTGTACTTACATTTATGAGTCATTAAATCATGTTTAATTTGGACTTCTCTGTGCATGCTCTTTGAGGTGGTGACCATAGACCTCCATTATATGACTGACAGACAAGAACGGTTTGACCTAAAAATATCAAAACTACTGCGGCAACAAAGACACCTACATCTTGGATGTCCTTGAGGTAAGCTAAAACACACAAAAAATTAATTTCAAAGTGAACTATCCCTTTAAGTGCCAGCAGCCTGTTTTTACCTGAACAACCACAGGCTTTGGTACGTCAGCCATGCTTGTGTTCGTTTGCTTTCCGGCGCTGTTGATTTAAGGGTCAAACTTTTATATATTTCTTCATGCAGTACTTGAGTGTGTGTACTGCTTTCTCTCTTTTGGACATTGAAAGCATGTGTGATATGATTTGGATGTTTTACTAAAGTGTCAAGAACTCTTTTCAAGGACAGTTCTCATCACTTCTGCTTGTAAGCGATCATGACTCTGATGTATGCGAGAGACTTATTTTTCCACACATGCATCAGTTCATATATTCTGCAGCTCTTGATTAACCTATGACAGGTGATTTTATTCTACACTATTAAGAATCAAACTGTGCCGACAAGCTGAAAAACTCTGAATTTAATGAAAACTTGCTGAATAAATTTGTTTTACATTGTATGACCCGTGTGAGTTATTGCATGTACTCAAATCTTGTCAAACCAATATTTAAATTAATATTTGACATGTTTTTGTAGAAGAACCTTTAAGTGATTAGAACAATTAGTGCAAATAACATTAGAAAAACAGCTCAGCTCTGGAAGGGTCTAGAGCCTCCATTTTTGCACTCAGGTCTAAGTCTCATGGCCCTCTATCAGAATCCAGAGTTTTGAGAAGATTGGAGAAACTTAAATTCTCGCCCGAAAAAAAAAAACGAAAGGGGTACCACTGTCGTTTTTTTTTTGGGTCGAAATTTTGAGTTTCTCCAATCTTCTCAAAACTCTGGATTCTGATAGAGGGTCATGAGACTTAGACCTGAGTGCAACAATGGAGACTCTAGACCCTTCCAGAGCTGAGATATCGAAACTCAAAATTTCGACCCGAAAAAAAAAAACGACAGTGTTACCCCTTTCGTTTTTTTTTGTTCGGGCGAGAAATTAGGTTTCTCCAATCTTCTCAAAACTCTGGATTCTGATAGAGGGCCATGAGACTTAGACCTGAGTGCAAAAATGTCATGACCCTCTATCAGAATCCAGAGTTTTGAGAAGATTGGGGATACTTAATTTTTCGCCCGAAAACGAAAAAAACCGAAAGGGGTACCACTGTCGTTTTTTTTCTGGTCGAAATTTTGAGTTTCGATATCTCAGCTCTGGAAGGGTCTAGAGCCTCCATTTTTGCACTCAGTTCTAAGTCTCATGGCCCTCTATCAGAATCCAGAGTTTTGAGAAGATTGGGGATACTGAATTTTTCGCCTCCCAAAAAAAACATAAGGCGTAACACTGTCGTTTTTTTCTGGTCGAAATTTTGAAAAAAAAAACGATGTAAAAATTAAGTTTCTCCAATCTTCCCAAAACTCTGGATTCTGATAGAGGGCCGCGAGACTTTGACCCGAGCGCAAAAATGGAGGCTCTAGACCATTCCAGAGCTGAGATATCGAAACTCAAAATTTCGACCAGAAAAAAAAAAACGACAGTGTTACCCCTTACGTTTTTTTTAGTTTTTGGGCGAAAAATCAAGTTTCTCCAATCTTCTCAAAACTCTGGATTATGATAGAGGGCCGCGAGACTTTGACCCGAGCGCAAAAATGGAGGCTCTAGACCCTTCCAGAGCTGAGATATCGAAACTCAAAATTTCGACCCGAAAAAAAAACCGACAGTGTTACCCCTTACGTTTTTTTTTCGTTTTCGGGCGAAAAATCAAGTTTCTCCAATCTTCTCAAAACTCTGGATTATGATAGAGGGCCGCGAGACTTTGACCCGAGCGCAAAAATGGAGGCTCTAGACCCTTCCAGAGCTGAGATATCAAAACTCAAAATTTCGACCCCAAAAAAAACGACAGTGTTACTTACCCCTTACGTTTTTTTTCGTTTTCGGGCGAAAAATCAAGTTTCTCCAATCTTCTCAAAACTCTGGATTATGATAGAGGGCCGCGAGACTTTGACCCGAGCGCAAAAATGGAGGCTCTAGACCCTTCCAAAGCTGAGATATCGAAACTCAAAATTTCGACCTGAAAAAAAAAACGACAGTGTTACCCCTTACGTTTTTTTTAGTTTTTGGGCGAAAAATAAAGTTTCTCCAATCTTCTCAAAACTCTGGATTATGATAGATGGCCGCGAGACTTTGACCCGAGCGCAAAAATGGAGGCTCTAGACCATTCCACAGCTGAGATATCGAAACTCAAAATTTCGACCCGAAAAAAAAAAGACAGTGTTACCCCTTACGTTTTTTTTAGTTTTCGGGTGAAAAATCAAGTTTCTCCAATCTTCTCAAAACTCTGGATTATGATAGAGGGCCGCGAGACTTTGACCCGAGCGCAAAAATGGAGGCTCTAGACCCTTCCAGAGCTGAGATATCGAAACTCAAAATTTCGACCCGAAAAAAAAACGACAGTGTTACCCCTTACGTTTTTTTTAGTTTTTGGGCGAAAAATCAAGTTTCTCCAATCTTCTCAAAACTCTGGATTATGATAGAGGGCCGCGAGACTTTGACCCGAGCGCAAAAATGGAGGCTCTAGACCCTTCCAGAGCTGAGATATCGAAACTCAAAATTTCGACCCGAAAAAAAAAACGACAGTGTTACCCCTTACGTTTTTTTTCGTTTTCGGGCGAAAAATCAAGTTTCTCCAATCTTCTCAAAACTCTGGATTATGATAGAGGGCCGCGAGACTTTGACCCGAGCGCAAAAATGGAGGCTCTAGACCCTTCCAGAGCTGAGATATCGAAACTCAAAATTTCGACCCGAAAAAAAAACGACAGTGTTACCCCTTACGTTTTTTTTTAGTTTTTGGGCGAAAAATCAAGTTTCTCCAATCTTCTCAAAACTCTGGATTATGATAGAGGGCCGCGAGACTTTGACCCGAGCGCAAAAATGGAGGCTCTAGACCCTTCCAGAGCTGAGATATCGAAACTCAAAATTTCGACCCCAAAAAAAAAACGACAGTGTTACCCCTTACGTTTTTTTTAGTTTTTGGGCGAAAAATCAAGTTTCTCCAATCTTCTCAAAACTCTGGATTATGATAGAGGGCCGCGAGACTTTGACCCGAGCGCAAAAATGGAGGCTCTAGACCCTTCCAGAGCTGAGATATCGAAACTCAAAATTTCGACCCGAAAAAAAAACGACAGTGTTACCCCTTACGTTTTTTTTCGTTTTCGGGCGAAAAATCAAGTTTCTCCAATCTTCTCAAAACTCTGGATTATGATAGAGGGCCGCGAGACTTTGACCCGAGCGCAAAAATGGAGGCTCTAGACCCTTCCAGAGCTGAGATATCGAAACTCAAAATTTCGACCCCCAAAAAAAAACGACAGTGTTACCCCTTACGTTTTTTTTCGTTTTCGGGCGAAAAATCAAGTTTCTCCAATCTTCTCAAAACTCTGGATTATGATAGAGGGCCGCGAGACTTTGACCCGAGCGCAAAAATGGAGGCTCTAGACCCTTCCAGAGCTGAGATATCGAAACTCAAAATTTCGACCCGAAAAAAAAACGACAGTGTTACCCCTTACGTTTTTTTTTAGTTTTTGGGCGAAAAATCAAGTTTCTCCAATCTTCTCAAAACTCTGGATTATGATAGAGGGCCGCGAGACTTTGACCCGAGCGCAAAAATGGAGGCTCTAGACCCTTCCAGAGCTGAGATATCGAAACTCAAAATTTCGACCCCAAAAAAAAAACGACAGTGTTACCCCTTACGTTTTTTTTAGTTTTTGGGCGAAAAATCAAGTTTCTCCAATCTTCTCAAAACTCTGGATTATGATAGAGGGCCGCGAGACTTTGACCCGAGCGCAAAAATGGAGGCTCTAGACCCTTCCAGAGCTGAGATATCGAAACTCAAAATTTCGACCCGAAAAAAAAAACGACAGTGTTACCCCTTACGTTTTTTTTCGTTTTCGGGCGAAAAATCAAGTTTCTCCAATCTTCTCAAAACTCTGGATTATGATAGAGGGCCGCGAGACTTTGACCCGAGCGCAAAAATGGAGGCTCTAGACCCTTCCAGAGCTGAGATATCGAAACTCAAAATTTCGACCCCCAAAAAAAAACGACAGTGTTACCCCTTACGTTTTTTTTCGTTTTCGGGCGAAAAATCAAGTTTCTCCAATCTTCTCAAAACTCTGGATTATGATAGAGGGCCGCGAGACTTTGACCCGAGCGCAAAAATGGAGGCTCTAGACCCTTCCAAAGCTGAGATATCGAAACTCAAAATTTCGACCCGAAAAAAAAACGACAGTGTTACCCCTTACGTTTTTTTTAGTTTTCGGGCGAAAAATCAAGTTTCTCCAATCTTCTCAAAACTCTGGATTATGATAGAGGGGCGCGAGACTTTGACCCGAGCGCAAAAATGGAGGCTCTAGACCCTTCCAGAGCTGAGATATCGAAACTCAAAATTTCGACCCGAAAAAAAAACGACAGTGTTACCCCTTACGTTTTTTTTCGTTTTCGGGCGAAAAATCAAGTTTTTCCAATCTTCTCAAAACTCTGGATTATGATAGAGGGCCGCGAGACTTTGACCCGAGCGCAAAAATGGAGGCTCTAGACCCTTCCAGAGCTGAGATATCGAAACTCAAAATTTCGACCAGAAAAAAAAACGACAGTGTTACCCCTTACGTTTTTTTTAGTTTTTGGGCGAAAAATCAAGTTTCTCCAATCTTCTCAAAACTCTGGATTATGATAGAGGGCCGCGAGACTTTGACCCGAGCGCAAAAATGGAGGCTCTAGACCATTCCACAGCTGAGATATCGAAACTCAAAATTTCGACCAGAAAAAAAAAAACGACAGTGTTACCCCTTACGTTTTTTTTAGTTTTTGGGCGAAAAATCAAGTTTCTCCAATCTTCTCAAAACTCTGGATTATGATAGAGGGCCGCGAGACTTTGACCCGAGCGCAAAAATGGAGGCTCTAGACCATTCCAGAGCTGGAATATCGAAACTCAAAATTTCGACCAGAAAAAAAAAACGACAGTGTTACCCCTTACGTTTTTTTAGTTTTTGGGCGAAAAATCAAGTTTCTCCAATCTTCTCAAAACTCTGGATTATGATAGAGGGCCGCGAGACTTTGACCCGAGCGCAAAAATGGAGGCTCTAGACCCTTCCAGAGCTGAGATATCGAAACTCAAAATTTCGACCCGAAAAAAAAAACGACAGTGTTACCCCTTACGTTTTTTTTAGTTTTTGGGCGAAAAATCAAGTTTCTCCAATCTTCTCAAAACTCTGGATTATGATAGAGGGCCGCGAGACTTTGACCCGAGCGCAAAAATTGAGGCTCTAGACCCTTCCAGAGCTGAGATATCGAAACTCAAAATTTCGACCCGAAAAAAAAACGACAGTGTTACCCCTTACGTTTTTTTTAGTTTTCGGGCGAAAAATCAAGTTTCTCCAATCTTCTCAAAACTCTGGATTATGATAGAGGGGCGCGAGACTTTGACCCGAGCGCAAAAATGGAGGCTCTAGACCCTTCCAGAGCTGAGATATCGAAACTCAAAATTTCGACCCGAAAAAAAAACGACAGTGTTACCCCTTACGTTTTTTTTCGTTTTCGGGCGAAAAATCAAGTTTTTCCAATCTTCTCAAAACTCTGGATTATGATAGAGGGCCGCGAGACTTTGACCCGAGCGCAAAAATGGAGGCTCTAGACCCTTCCAGAGCTGAGATATCGAAACTCAAAATTTCGACCAGAAAAAAAAACGACAGTGTTACCCCTTACGTTTTTTTTAGTTTTTGGGCGAAAAATCAAGTTTCTCCAATCTTCTCAAAACTCTGGATTATGATAGAGGGCCGCGAGACTTTGACCCGAGCGCAAAAATGGAGGCTCTAGACCATTCCACAGCTGAGATATCGAAACTCAAAATTTCGACCAGAAAAAAAAAACGACAGTGTTACCCCTTACGTTTTTTTTAGTTTTTGGGCGAAAAATCAAGTTTCTCCAATCTTCTCAAAACTCTGGATTATGATAGAGGGCCGCGAGACTTTGACCCGAGCGCAAAAATGGAGGCTCTAGACCATTCCAGAGCTGGAATATCGAAACTCAAAATTTCGACCAGAAAAAAAAAACGACAGTGTTACCCCTTACGTTTTTTTAGTTTTTGGGCGAAAAATCAAGTTTCTCCAATCTTCTCAAAACTCTGGATTATGATAGAGGGCCGCGAGACTTTGACCCGAGCGCAAAAATGGAGGCTCTAGACCCTTCCAGAGCTGAGATATCGAAACTCAAAATTTCGACCCGAAAAAAAAAACGACAGTGTTACCCCTTACGTTTTTTTTAGTTTTTGGGCGAAAAATCAAGTTTCTCCAATCTTCTCAAAACTCTGGATTATGATAGAGGGCCGCGAGACTTTGACCCGAGCGCAAAAATTGAGGCTCTAGACCCTTCCAGAGCTGAGATATCGAAACTCAAAATTTCGACCCCAAAAAAAAACGACAGTGTTACCCCTTACGTTTTTTTTCGTTTTCGGGCGAAAAATCAAGTTTCTCCAATCTTCTCAAAACTCTGGATTATGATAGAGGGCCGCGAGACTTTGACCCGAGCGCAAAAATGGAGGCTCTAGACCCTTCCAGAGCTGAGATATCGAAACTCAAAATTTCGACCCGAAAAAAAAACGACAGTGTTACCCCTTACGTTTTTTTTCGTTTTCGGGCGAAAAATCAAGTTTTTCCAATCTTCTCAAAACTCTGGATTATGATAGAGGGCCGCGAGACTTTGACCCGAGCGCAAAAATGGAGGCTCTAGACCCTTCCAGAGCTGAGATATCGAAACTCAAAATTTCGACCAGAAAAAAAAACGACAGTGTTACCCCTTACGTTTTTTTTAGTTTTTGGGCGAAAAATCAAGTTTCTCCAATCTTCTCAAAACTCTGGATTATGATAGAGGGCCGCGAGACTTTGACCCGAGCGCAAAAATGGAGGCTCTAGACCATTCCACAGCTGAGATATCGAAACTCAAAATTTCGACCAGAAAAAAAAAAACGACAGTGTTACCCCTTACGTTTTTTTTAGTTTTTGGGCGAAAAATCAAGTTTCTCCAATCTTCTCAAAACTCTGGATTATGATAGAGGGCCGCGAGACTTTGACCCGAGCGCAAAAATGGAGGCTCTAGACCATTCCAGAGCTGGAATATCGAAACTCAAAATTTCGACCAGAAAAAAAAAACGACAGTGTTACCCCTTACGTTTTTTTAGTTTTTGGGCGAAAAATCAAGTTTCTCCAATCTTCTCAAAACTCTGGATTATGATAGAGGGCCGCGAGACTTTGACCCGAGCGCAAAAATGGAGGCTCTAGACCCTTCCAAAGCTGAGATATCGAAACTCAAAATTTCGACCCGAAAAAAAAACGACAGTGTTACCCCTTACGTTTTTTTTAGTTTTTGGGCGAAAAATCAAGTTTCTCCAATCTTCTCAAAACTCTGGATTATGATAGAGGGCCGCGAGACTTTGACCCGAGCGCAAAAATGGAGGCTCTAGACCCTTCCAAAGCTGAGATATCGAAACTCAAAATTTCGACCCCAAAAAAAAACGACAGTGTTACCCCTTACGTTTTTTTTCGTTTTCGGGCGAAAAATCAAGTTTCTCCAATCTTCTCAAAACTCTGGATTATGATAGAGGGCCGCGAGACTTTGACCCGAGCGCAAAAATGGAGGCTCTAGACCCTTCCAAAGCTGAGATATCGAAACTCAAAATTTCGACCCGAAAAAAAAACGACAGTGTTACCCCTTACGTTTTTTTTAGTTTTTGGGCGAAAAATCAAGTTTCTCCAATCTTCTCAAAACTCTGGATTATGATAGAGGGCCGCGAGACTTTGACCCGAGCGCAAAAATGGAGGCTCTAGACCCTTCCAAAGCTGAGATATCGAAACTCAAAATTTCGACCCGAAAAAAAAACGACAGTGTTACCCCTTACGTTTTTTTTAGTTTTTGGGCGAAAAATAAAGTTTCTCCAATCTTCTCAAAACTCTGGATTATGATAGATGGCCGCGAGACTTTGACCCGAGCGCAAAAATGGAGGCTCTAGACCCTTCCAAAGCTGAGATATCGAAACTCAAAATTTCGACCCGAAAAAAAAACGACAGTGTTACCCCTTACGTTTTTTTTCGTTTTCGGGCGAAAAATCAAGTTTCTCCAATCTTCTCAAAACTCTGGATTATGATAGAGGGCCGCGAGACTTTGACCCGAGCGCAAAAATGGAGGCTCTAGACCCTTCCAGAGCTGAGATATCGAAACTCAAAATTTCGACCCGAAAAAAAAACGACAGTGTTACCCCTTACGTTTTTTTTAGTTTTTGGGCGAAAAATCAAGTTTCTCCTATCTTCTCAAAACTCTGGATTATGATAGAGGGCCGCGAGACTTTGACCCGAGCGCAAAAATGGAGGCTCTAGACCCTTCCAGAGCTGAGATATCGAAACTCAAAATTTCGACCCCAAAAAAAAACGACAGTGTTACCCCTTACGTTTTTTTTAGTTTTTGGGCGAAAAATCAAGTTTCTCCAATCTTCTCAAAACTCTGGATTATGATAGAGGGCCGCGAGACTTTGACCCGAGCGCAAAAATGGAGGCTCTAGACCCTTCCAGAGCTGAGATATCGAAACTCAAAATTTCGACCCGAAAAAAAAACGACAGTGTTACCCCTTACGTTTTTTTTCGTTTTCGGGCGAAAAATCAAGTTTCTCCAATCTTCTCAAAACTCTGGATTATGATAGAGGGCCGCGAGACTTTGACCCGAGCGCAAAAATGGAGGCTCTAGACCCTTCCAGAGCTGAGATATCGAAACTCAAAATTTCGACCCGAAAAAAAAACGACAGTGTTACCCCTTACGTTTTTTTTAGTTTTTGGGCGAAAAATCAAGTTTCTCCAATCTTCTCAAAACTCTGGATTATGATAGAGGGCCGCGAGACTTTGACCCGAGCGCAAAAATGGAGGCTCTAGACCCTTCCAGAGCTGAGATATCGAAACTCAAAATTTCGACCCCAAAAAAAACCGACAGTGTTACCCCTTACGTTTTTTTTCGTTTTCGGGCGAAAAATCAAGTTTCTCCAATCTTCTCAAAACTCTGGATTATGATAGAGGGCCGCGAGACTTTGACCCGAGCGCAAAAATGGAGGCTCCAGACCCTTCCAGAGCTGAGATATCGAAACTCAAAATTTCGACCCGAAAAAAAAACGACAGTGTTACCCCTTACGTTTTTTTTCGTTTTCGGGCGAAAAATCAAGTTTCTCCAATCTTCTCAAAACTCTGGATTATGATAGAGGGCCGCGAGACTTTGACCCGAGCGCAAAAATGGAGGCTCTAGACTCTTCCAAAGCTGAGATATCGAAACTCAAAATTTCGACCCGAAAAAAAAACGACAGTGTTACCCCTTACGTTTTTTTTAGTTTTTGGGCGAAAAATCAAGTTTCTCCAATCTTCTCAAAACTCTGGATTATGATAGAGGGCCGCGAGACTTTGACCCGAGCGCAAAAATGGAGGCTCCAGACCCTTCCAGAGCTGAGATATCGAAACTCAAAATTTCGACCCGAAAAAAAAACGACAGTGTTACCCCTTACGTTTTTTTTAGTTTTTGGGCGAAAAATCAAGTTTCTCCAATCTTCTCAAAACTCTGGATTATGATAGAGGGCCGCGAGACTTTGACCCGAGCGCAAAAATGGAGGCTCTAGACCCTTCCAAAGCTGAGATATCGAAACTCAAAATTTCGACCCGAAAAAAAAACGACAGTGTTACCCCTTACGTTTTTTTTAGTTTTTGGGCGAAAAATCAAGTTTCTCCAATCTTCTCAAAACTCTGGATTATGATAGAGGGCCGCGAGACTTTGACCCGAGCGCAAAAATGGAGGCTCTAGACCCTTCCAGAGCTGAGATATCGAAACTCAAAATTTCGACCCGAAAAAAAAACGACAGTGTTACCCCTTACGTTTTTTTTAGTTTTTGGGCGAAAAATCAAGTTTCTCCAATCTTCTCAAAACTCTGGATTATGATAGAGGGCCGCGAGACTTTGACCCGAGCGCAAAAATGGAGGCTCTAGACCCTTCCAGAGCTGAGATATCGAAACTCAAAATTTCGACCCGAAAAAAAAACGACAGTGTTACCCCTTACGTTTTTTTTAGTTTTTGGGCGAAAAATCAAGTTTCTCCAATCTTCTCAAAACTCTGGATTATGATAGAGGGCCGCGAGACTTTGACCCGAGCGCAAAAATGGAGGCTCTAGACCCTTCCAGAGCTGAGATATCGAAACTCAAAATTTCGACCCGAAAAAAAAAACGACAGTGTTACCCCTTACGTTTTTTTAGTTTTTGGGCGAAAAATCAAGTTTCTCCAATCTTCTCAAAACTCTGGATTATGATAGAGGGCCGCGAGACTTTGACCCGAGCGCAAAAATGGAGGCTCTAGACCCTTCCAGAGCTGAGATATCGAAACTCAAAATTTCGACCCCAAAAAAAACCGACAGTGTTACCCCTTACGTTTTTTTTCGTTTTCGGGCGAAAAATCAAGTTTCTCCAATCTTCTCAAAACTCTGGATTATGATAGAGGGCCGCGAGACTTTGACCCGAGCGCAAAAATGGAGGCTCTAGACCCTTCCAGAGCTGAGATATCGAAACTCAAAATTTCGACCCCAAAAAAAACCGACAGTGTTACCCCTTACGTTTTTTTTTTCGTTTTCGGGCGAAAAATCAAGTTTCTCCAATCTTCTCAAAACTCTGGATTATGATAGAGGGCCGCGAGACTTTGACCCGAGCGCAAAAATGGAGGCTCTAGACCCTTCCAGAGCTGAGATATCGAAACTCAAAATTTCGACCCGAAAAAAAAACGACAGTGTTACCCCTTACGTTTTTTTTTCGTTTTTGGGCGAAAAATCAAGTTTCTCCAATCTTCTCAAAACTCTGGATTATGATAGAGGGCCGCGAGACTTTGACCCGAGCGCAAAAATGGAGGCTCTAGACCCTTCCAGAGCTGAGATATCGAAACTCAAAATTTCGACCAGAAAAAAAAACGACAGTGTTACCCCTTACGTTTTTTTAGTTTTTGGGCAAAAAATCAAGTTTCTCCAATCTTCTCAAAACTCTGGATTATGATAGAGGGCCGCGAGACTTTGACCCGAGCGCAAAAATGGAGGCTCTAGACCATTCCAGAGCTGAGATATCGAAACTCAAAATTTCGACCAGAAAAAAAAAAACGACAGTGTTACCCCTTACGTTTTTTTTAGTTTTTGGGCGAAAAATCAAGTTTCTCCAATCTTCTCAAAACTCTGGATTATGATAGAGGGCCGCGAGACTTTGACCCGAGCGCAAAAATGGAGGCTCTAGACCCTTCCAGAGCTGAGATATCGAAACTCAAAATTTCGACCCGAAAAAAAAACGACAGTGTTACCCCTTACGTTTTTTTTTCGTTTTCGGGCGAAAAATCAAGTTTCTCCAATCTTCTCAAAACTCTGGATTATGATAGAGGGCCGCGAGACTTTGACCCGAGCGCAAAAATGGAGGCTCTAGACCCTTCCAGAGCTGAGATATCGAAACTCAAAATTTCGACCCCAAAAAAAACGACAGTGTTACCCCTTACGTTTTTTTTAGTTTTTGGGCGAAAAATAAAGTTTCTCCAATCTTCTCAAAACTCTGGATTATGATAGATGGCCGCGAGACTTTGACCCGAGCGCAAAAATGGAGGCTCTAGACCATTCCACAGCTGAGATATCGAAACTCAAAATTTCGACCCGAAAAAAAAAAGACAGTGTTACCCCTTACGTTTTTTTTAGTTTTCGGGTGAAAAATCAAGTTTCTCCAATCTTCTCAAAACTCTGGATTATGATAGAGGGCCGCGAGACTTTGACCCGAGCGCAAAAATGGAGGCTCTAGACCCTTCCAGAGCTGAGATATCGAAACTCAAAATTTCGACCCGAAAAAAAAACGACAGTGTTACCCCTTACGTTTTTTTTTAGTTTTTGGGCGAAAAATCAAGTTTCTCCAATCTTCTCAAAACTCTGGATTATGATAGAGGGCCGCGAGACTTTGACCCGAGCGCAAAAATGGAGGCTCTAGACCCTTCCAGAGCTGAGATATCGAAACTCAAAATTTCGACCCCAAAAAAAAAACGACAGTGTTACCCCTTACGTTTTTTTTAGTTTTTGGGCGAAAAATCAAGTTTCTCCAATCTTCTCAAAACTCTGGATTATGATAGAGGGCCGCGAGACTTTGACCCGAGCGCAAAAATGGAGGCTCTAGACCCTTCCAGAGCTGAGATATCGAAACTCAAAATTTCGACCCGAAAAAAAAAACGACAGTGTTACCCCTTACGTTTTTTTTCGTTTTCGGGCGAAAAATCAAGTTTCTCCAATCTTCTCAAAACTCTGGATTATGATAGAGGGCCGCGAGACTTTGACCCGAGCGCAAAAATGGAGGCTCTAGACCCTTCCAGAGCTGAGATATCGAAACTCAAAATTTCGACCCCCAAAAAAAAACGACAGTGTTACCCCTTACGTTTTTTTTCGTTTTCGGGCGAAAAATCAAGTTTCTCCAATCTTCTCAAAACTCTGGATTATGATAGAGGGCCGCGAGACTTTGACCCGAGCGCAAAAATGGAGGCTCTAGACCCTTCCAAAGCTGAGATATCGAAACTCAAAATTTCGACCCGAAAAAAAAACGACAGTGTTACCCCTTACGTTTTTTTTAGTTTTCGGGCGAAAAATCAAGTTTCTCCAATCTTCTCAAAACTCTGGATTATGATAGAGGGGCGCGAGACTTTGACCCGAGCGCAAAAATGGAGGCTCTAGACCCTTCCAGAGCTGAGATATCGAAACTCAAAATTTCGACCCGAAAAAAAAACGACAGTGTTACCCCTTACGTTTTTTTTCGTTTTCGGGCGAAAAATCAAGTTTTTCCAATCTTCTCAAAACTCTGGATTATGATAGAGGGCCGCGAGACTTTGACCCGAGCGCAAAAATGGAGGCTCTAGACCCTTCCAGAGCTGAGATATCGAAACTCAAAATTTCGACCAGAAAAAAAAACGACAGTGTTACCCCTTACGTTTTTTTTAGTTTTTGGGCGAAAAATCAAGTTTCTCCAATCTTCTCAAAACTCTGGATTATGATAGAGGGCCGCGAGACTTTGACCCGAGCGCAAAAATGGAGGCTCTAGACCATTCCACAGCTGAGATATCGAAACTCAAAATTTCGACCAGAAAAAAAAAAACGACAGTGTTACCCCTTACGTTTTTTTTAGTTTTTGGGCGAAAAATCAAGTTTCTCCAATCTTCTCAAAACTCTGGATTATGATAGAGGGCCGCGAGACTTTGACCCGAGCGCAAAAATGGAGGCTCTAGACCATTCCAGAGCTGGAATATCGAAACTCAAAATTTCGACCAGAAAAAAAAAACGACAGTGTTACCCCTTACGTTTTTTTAGTTTTTGGGCGAAAAATCAAGTTTCTCCAATCTTCTCAAAACTCTGGATTATGATAGAGGGCCGCGAGACTTTGACCCGAGCGCAAAAATGGAGGCTCTAGACCCTTCCAGAGCTGAGATATCGAAACTCAAAATTTCGACCCGAAAAAAAAAACGACAGTGTTACCCCTTACGTTTTTTTTAGTTTTTGGGCGAAAAATCAAGTTTCTCCAATCTTCTCAAAACTCTGGATTATGATAGAGGGCCGCGAGACTTTGACCCGAGCGCAAAAATTGAGGCTCTAGACCCTTCCAGAGCTGAGATATCGAAACTCAAAATTTCGACCCGAAAAAAAAACGACAGTGTTACCCCTTACGTTTTTTTTAGTTTTCGGGCGAAAAATCAAGTTTCTCCAATCTTCTCAAAACTCTGGATTATGATAGAGGGGCGCGAGACTTTGACCCGAGCGCAAAAATGGAGGCTCTAGACCCTTCCAGAGCTGAGATATCGAAACTCAAAATTTCGACCCGAAAAAAAAACGACAGTGTTACCCCTTACGTTTTTTTTCGTTTTCGGGCGAAAAATCAAGTTTTTCCAATCTTCTCAAAACTCTGGATTATGATAGAGGGCCGCGAGACTTTGACCCGAGCGCAAAAATGGAGGCTCTAGACCCTTCCAGAGCTGAGATATCGAAACTCAAAATTTCGACCAGAAAAAAAAACGACAGTGTTACCCCTTACGTTTTTTTTAGTTTTTGGGCGAAAAATCAAGTTTCTCCAATCTTCTCAAAACTCTGGATTATGATAGAGGGCCGCGAGACTTTGACCCGAGCGCAAAAATGGAGGCTCTAGACCATTCCACAGCTGAGATATCGAAACTCAAAATTTCGACCAGAAAAAAAAAACGACAGTGTTACCCCTTACGTTTTTTTTAGTTTTTGGGCGAAAAATCAAGTTTCTCCAATCTTCTCAAAACTCTGGATTATGATAGAGGGCCGCGAGACTTTGACCCGAGCGCAAAAATGGAGGCTCTAGACCATTCCAGAGCTGGAATATCGAAACTCAAAATTTCGACCAGAAAAAAAAAACGACAGTGTTACCCCTTACGTTTTTTTAGTTTTTGGGCGAAAAATCAAGTTTCTCCAATCTTCTCAAAACTCTGGATTATGATAGAGGGCCGCGAGACTTTGACCCGAGCGCAAAAATGGAGGCTCTAGACCCTTCCAGAGCTGAGATATCGAAACTCAAAATTTCGACCCGAAAAAAAAAACGACAGTGTTACCCCTTACGTTTTTTTTAGTTTTTGGGCGAAAAATCAAGTTTCTCCAATCTTCTCAAAACTCTGGATTATGATAGAGGGCCGCGAGACTTTGACCCGAGCGCAAAAATTGAGGCTCTAGACCCTTCCAGAGCTGAGATATCGAAACTCAAAATTTCGACCCCAAAAAAAAACGACAGTGTTACCCCTTACGTTTTTTTTCGTTTTCGGGCGAAAAATCAAGTTTCTCCAATCTTCTCAAAACTCTGGATTATGATAGAGGGCCGCGAGACTTTGACCCGAGCGCAAAAATGGAGGCTCTAGACCCTTCCAGAGCTGAGATATCGAAACTCAAAATTTCGACCCGAAAAAAAAACGACAGTGTTACCCCTTACGTTTTTTTTCGTTTTCGGGCGAAAAATCAAGTTTTTCCAATCTTCTCAAAACTCTGGATTATGATAGAGGGCCGCGAGACTTTGACCCGAGCGCAAAAATGGAGGCTCTAGACCCTTCCAGAGCTGAGATATCGAAACTCAAAATTTCGACCAGAAAAAAAAACGACAGTGTTACCCCTTACGTTTTTTTTAGTTTTTGGGCGAAAAATCAAGTTTCTCCAATCTTCTCAAAACTCTGGATTATGATAGAGGGCCGCGAGACTTTGACCCGAGCGCAAAAATGGAGGCTCTAGACCATTCCACAGCTGAGATATCGAAACTCAAAATTTCGACCAGAAAAAAAAAAACGACAGTGTTACCCCTTACGTTTTTTTTAGTTTTTGGGCGAAAAATCAAGTTTCTCCAATCTTCTCAAAACTCTGGATTATGATAGAGGGCCGCGAGACTTTGACCCGAGCGCAAAAATGGAGGCTCTAGACCATTCCAGAGCTGGAATATCGAAACTCAAAATTTCGACCAGAAAAAAAAAACGACAGTGTTACCCCTTACGTTTTTTTAGTTTTTGGGCGAAAAATCAAGTTTCTCCAATCTTCTCAAAACTCTGGATTATGATAGAGGGCCGCGAGACTTTGACCCGAGCGCAAAAATGGAGGCTCTAGACCCTTCCAAAGCTGAGATATCGAAACTCAAAATTTCGACCCGAAAAAAAAACGACAGTGTTACCCCTTACGTTTTTTTTAGTTTTTGGGCGAAAAATCAAGTTTCTCCAATCTTCTCAAAACTCTGGATTATGATAGAGGGCCGCGAGACTTTGACCCGAGCGCAAAAATGGAGGCTCTAGACCCTTCCAAAGCTGAGATATCGAAACTCAAAATTTCGACCCCAAAAAAAAACGACAGTGTTACCCCTTACGTTTTTTTTCGTTTTCGGGCGAAAAATCAAGTTTCTCCAATCTTCTCAAAACTCTGGATTATGATAGAGGGCCGCGAGACTTTGACCCGAGCGCAAAAATGGAGGCTCTAGACCCTTCCAAAGCTGAGATATCGAAACTCAAAATTTCGACCCGAAAAAAAAACGACAGTGTTACCCCTTACGTTTTTTTTAGTTTTTGGGCGAAAAATCAAGTTTCTCCAATCTTCTCAAAACTCTGGATTATGATAGAGGGCCGCGAGACTTTGACCCGAGCGCAAAAATGGAGGCTCTAGACCCTTCCAAAGCTGAGATATCGAAACTCAAAATTTCGACCCGAAAAAAAAACGACAGTGTTACCCCTTACGTTTTTTTTAGTTTTTGGGCGAAAAATAAAGTTTCTCCAATCTTCTCAAAACTCTGGATTATGATAGATGGCCGCGAGACTTTGACCCGAGCGCAAAAATGGAGGCTCTAGACCCTTCCAAAGCTGAGATATCGAAACTCAAAATTTCGACCCGAAAAAAAAACGACAGTGTTACCCCTTACGTTTTTTTTCGTTTTCGGGCGAAAAATCAAGTTTCTCCAATCTTCTCAAAACTCTGGATTATGATAGAGGGCCGCGAGACTTTGACCCGAGCGCAAAAATGGAGGCTCTAGACCCTTCCAGAGCTGAGATATCGAAACTCAAAATTTCGACCCGAAAAAAAAACGACAGTGTTACCCCTTACGTTTTTTTTAGTTTTTGGGCGAAAAATCAAGTTTCTCCTATCTTCTCAAAACTCTGGATTATGATAGAGGGCCGCGAGACTTTGACCCGAGCGCAAAAATGGAGGCTCTAGACCCTTCCAGAGCTGAGATATCGAAACTCAAAATTTCGACCCCAAAAAAAAACGACAGTGTTACCCCTTACGTTTTTTTTAGTTTTTGGGCGAAAAATCAAGTTTCTCCAATCTTCTCAAAACTCTGGATTATGATAGAGGGCCGCGAGACTTTGACCCGAGCGCAAAAATGGAGGCTCTAGACCCTTCCAGAGCTGAGATATCGAAACTCAAAATTTCGACCCGAAAAAAAAACGACAGTGTTACCCCTTACGTTTTTTTTCGTTTTCGGGCGAAAAATCAAGTTTCTCCAATCTTCTCAAAACTCTGGATTATGATAGAGGGCCGCGAGACTTTGACCCGAGCGCAAAAATGGAGGCTCTAGACCCTTCCAGAGCTGAGATATCGAAACTCAAAATTTCGACCCGAAAAAAAAACGACAGTGTTACCCCTTACGTTTTTTTTAGTTTTTGGGCGAAAAATCAAGTTTCTCCAATCTTCTCAAAACTCTGGATTATGATAGAGGGCCGCGAGACTTTGACCCGAGCGCAAAAATGGAGGCTCTAGACCCTTCCAGAGCTGAGATATCGAAACTCAAAATTTCGACCCCAAAAAAAACCGACAGTGTTACCCCTTACGTTTTTTTTCGTTTTCGGGCGAAAAATCAAGTTTCTCCAATCTTCTCAAAACTCTGGATTATGATAGAGGGCCGCGAGACTTTGACCCGAGCGCAAAAATGGAGGCTCCAGACCCTTCCAGAGCTGAGATATCGAAACTCAAAATTTCGACCCGAAAAAAAAACGACAGTGTTACCCCTTACGTTTTTTTTCGTTTTCGGGCGAAAAATCAAGTTTCTCCAATCTTCTCAAAACTCTGGATTATGATAGAGGGCCGCGAGACTTTGACCCGAGCGCAAAAATGGAGGCTCTAGACTCTTCCAAAGCTGAGATATCGAAACTCAAAATTTCGACCCGAAAAAAAAACGACAGTGTTACCCCTTACGTTTTTTTTAGTTTTTGGGCGAAAAATCAAGTTTCTCCAATCTTCTCAAAACTCTGGATTATGATAGAGGGCCGCGAGACTTTGACCCGAGCGCAAAAATGGAGGCTCCAGACCCTTCCAGAGCTGAGATATCGAAACTCAAAATTTCGACCCGAAAAAAAAACGACAGTGTTACCCCTTACGTTTTTTTTAGTTTTTGGGCGAAAAATCAAGTTTCTCCAATCTTCTCAAAACTCTGGATTATGATAGAGGGCCGCGAGACTTTGACCCGAGCGCAAAAATGGAGGCTCTAGACCCTTCCAAAGCTGAGATATCGAAACTCAAAATTTCGACCCGAAAAAAAAACGACAGTGTTACCCCTTACGTTTTTTTTAGTTTTTGGGCGAAAAATCAAGTTTCTCCAATCTTCTCAAAACTCTGGATTATGATAGAGGGCCGCGAGACTTTGACCCGAGCGCAAAAATGGAGGCTCTAGACCCTTCCAGAGCTGAGATATCGAAACTCAAAATTTCGACCCGAAAAAAAAACGACAGTGTTACCCCTTACGTTTTTTTTAGTTTTTGGGCGAAAAATCAAGTTTCTCCAATCTTCTCAAAACTCTGGATTATGATAGAGGGCCGCGAGACTTTGACCCGAGCGCAAAAATGGAGGCTCTAGACCCTTCCAGAGCTGAGATATCGAAACTCAAAATTTCGACCCGAAAAAAAAACGACAGTGTTACCCCTTACGTTTTTTTTAGTTTTTGGGCGAAAAATCAAGTTTCTCCAATCTTCTCAAAACTCTGGATTATGATAGAGGGCCGCGAGACTTTGACCCGAGCGCAAAAATGGAGGCTCTAGACCCTTCCAGAGCTGAGATATCGAAACTCAAAATTTCGACCCGAAAAAAAAAACGACAGTGTTACCCCTTACGTTTTTTTAGTTTTTGGGCGAAAAATCAAGTTTCTCCAATCTTCTCAAAACTCTGGATTATGATAGAGGGCCGCGAGACTTTGACCCGAGCGCAAAAATGGAGGCTCTAGACCCTTCCAGAGCTGAGATATCGAAACTCAAAATTTCGACCCCAAAAAAAACCGACAGTGTTACCCCTTACGTTTTTTTTCGTTTTCGGGCGAAAAATCAAGTTTCTCCAATCTTCTCAAAACTCTGGATTATGATAGAGGGCCGCGAGACTTTGACCCGAGCGCAAAAATGGAGGCTCTAGACCCTTCCAGAGCTGAGATATCGAAACTCAAAATTTCGACCCCAAAAAAAACCGACAGTGTTACCCCTTACGTTTTTTTTCGTTTTCGGGCGAAAAATCAAGTTTCTCCAATCTTCTCAAAACTCTGGATTATGATAGAGGGCCGCGAGACTTTGACCCGAGCGCAAAAATGGAGGCTCTAGACCCTTCCAGAGCTGAGATATCGAAACTCAAAATTTCGACCCGAAAAAAAAACGACAGTGTTACCCCTTACGTTTTTTTTTCGTTTTTGGGCGAAAAATCAAGTTTCTCCAATCTTCTCAAAACTCTGGATTATGATAGAGGGCCGCGAGACTTTGACCCGAGCGCAAAAATGGAGGCTCTAGACCCTTCCAGAGCTGAGATATCGAAACTCAAAATTTCGACCAGAAAAAAAAACGACAGTGTTACCCCTTACGTTTTTTTAGTTTTTGGGCAAAAAATCAAGTTTCTCCAATCTTCTCAAAACTCTGGATTATGATAGAGGGCCGCGAGACTTTGACCCGAGCGCAAAAATGGAGGCTCTAGACCATTCCAGAGCTGAGATATCGAAACTCAAAATTTCGACCAGAAAAAAAAAAACGACAGTGTTACCCCTTACGTTTTTTTTAGTTTTTGGGCGAAAAATCAAGTTTCTCCAATCTTCTCAAAACTCTGGATTATGATAGAGGGCCGCGAGACTTTGACCCGAGCGCAAAAATGGAGGCTCTAGACCCTTCCAGAGCTGAGATATCGAAACTCAAAATTTCGACCCGAAAAAAAAACGACAGTGTTACCCCTTACGTTTTTTTTTCGTTTTCGGGCGAAAAATCAAGTTTCTCCAATCTTCTCAAAACTCTGGATTATGATAGAGGGCCGCGAGACTTTGACCCGAGCGCAAAAATGGAGGCTCTAGACCCTTCCAGAGCTGAGATATCGAAACTCAAAATTTCGACCCCAAAAAAAACGACAGTGTTACCCCTTACGTTTTTTTTCGTTTTCGGGCGAAAAATCAAGTTTCTCCAATCTTCTCAAAACTCTGGATTATGATAGAGGGCCGCGAGACTTTGACCCGAGCGCAAAAATGGAGGCTCTAGACCCTTCCAAAGCTGAGATATCGAAACTCAAAATTTCGACCCGAAAAAAAAACGACAGTGTTACCCCTTACGTTTTTTTTAGTTTTTGGGCGAAAAATAAAGTTTCTCCAATCTTCTCAAAACTCTGGATTATGATAGATGGCCGCGAGACTTTGACCCGAGCGCAAAAATGGAGGCTCTAGACCATTCCACAGCTGAGATATCGAAACTCAAAATTTCGACCCGAAAAAAAAAAGACAGTGTTACCCCTTACGTTTTTTTTAGTTTTCGGGTGAAAAATCAAGTTTCTCCAATCTTCTCAAAACTCTGGATTATGATAGAGGGCCGCGAGACTTTGACCCGAGCGCAAAAATGGAGGCTCTAGACCCTTCCAGAGCTGAGATATCGAAACTCAAAATTTCGACCCGAAAAAAAAACGACAGTGTTACCCCTTACGTTTTTTTTAGTTTTTGGGCGAAAAATCAAGTTTCTCCAATCTTCTCAAAACTCTGGATTATGATAGAGGGCCGCGAGACTTTGACCCGAGCGCAAAAATGGAGGCTCTAGACCCTTCCAGAGCTGAGATATCGAAACTCAAAATTTCGACCCGAAAAAAAAAACGACAGTGTTACCCCTTACGTTTTTTTTCGTTTTCGGGCGAAAAATCAAGTTTCTCCAATCTTCTCAAAACTCTGGATTATGATAGAGGGCCGCGAGACTTTGACCCGAGCGCAAAAATGGAGGCTCTAGACCCTTCCAAAGCTGAGATATCGAAACTCAAAATTTCGACCCGAAAAAAAAACGACAGTGTTACCCCTTACGTTTTTTTTTAGTTTTTGGGCGAAAAATCAAGTTTCTCCAATCTTCTCAAAACTCTGGATTATGATAGAGGGCCGCGAGACTTTGACCCGAGCGCAAAAATGGAGGCTCTAGACCCTTCCAGAGCTGAGATATCGAAACTCAAAATTTCGACCCCAAAAAAAAAACGACAGTGTTACCCCTTACGTTTTTTTTAGTTTTTGGGCGAAAAATCAAGTTTCTCCAATCTTCTCAAAACTCTGGATTATGATAGAGGGCCGCGAGACTTTGACCCGAGCGCAAAAATGGAGGCTCTAGACCCTTCCAGAGCTGAGATATCGAAACTCAAAATTTCGACCCGAAAAAAAAACGACAGTGTTACCCCTTACGTTTTTTTTCGTTTTCGGGCGAAAAATCAAGTTTCTCCAATCTTCTCAAAACTCTGGATTATGATAGAGGGCCGCGAGACTTTGACCCGAGCGCAAAAATGGAGGCTCTAGACCCTTCCAGAGCTGAGATATCGAAACTCAAAATTTCGACCCCCAAAAAAAAACGACAGTGTTACCCCTTACGTTTTTTTTCGTTTTCGGGCGAAAAATCAAGTTTCTCCAATCTTCTCAAAACTCTGGATTATGATAGAGGGCCGCGAGACTTTGACCCGAGCGCAAAAATGGAGGCTCTAGACCCTTCCAAAGCTGAGATATCGAAACTCAAAATTTCGACCCGAAAAAAAAACGACAGTGTTACCCCTTACGTTTTTTTTAGTTTTCGGGCGAAAAATCAAGTTTCTCCAATCTTCTCAAAACTCTGGATTATGATAGAGGGGCGCGAGACTTTGACCCGAGCGCAAAAATGGAGGCTCTAGACCCTTCCAGAGCTGAGATATCGAAACTCAAAATTTCGACCCGAAAAAAAAACGACAGTGTTACCCCTTACGTTTTTTTTCGTTTTCGGGCGAAAAATCAAGTTTTTCCAATCTTCTCAAAACTCTGGATTATGATAGAGGGCCGCGAGACTTTGACCCGAGCGCAAAAATGGAGGCTCTAGACCCTTCCAGAGCTGAGATATCGAAACTCAAAATTTCGACCAGAAAAAAAAACGACAGTGTTACCCCTTACGTTTTTTTTAGTTTTTGGGCGAAAAATCAAGTTTCTCCAATCTTCTCAAAACTCTGGATTATGATAGAGGGCCGCGAGACTTTGACCCGAGCGCAAAAATGGAGGCTCTAGACCATTCCACAGCTGAGATATCGAAACTCAAAATTTCGACCAGAAAAAAAAAAACGACAGTGTTACCCCTTACGTTTTTTTTAGTTTTTGGGCGAAAAATCAAGTTTCTCCAATCTTCTCAAAACTCTGGATTATGATAGAGGGCCGCGAGACTTTGACCCGAGCGCAAAAATGGAGGCTCTAGACCATTCCAGAGCTGGAATATCGAAACTCAAAATTTCGACCAGAAAAAAAAAACGACAGTGTTACCCCTTACGTTTTTTTAGTTTTTGGGCGAAAAATCAAGTTTCTCCAATCTTCTCAAAACTCTGGATTATGATAGAGGGCCGCGAGACTTTGACCCGAGCGCAAAAATGGAGGCTCTAGACCCTTCCAGAGCTGAGATATCGAAACTCAAAATTTCGACCCGAAAAAAAAAACGACAGTGTTACCCCTTACGTTTTTTTTAGTTTTTGGGCGAAAAATCAAGTTTCTCCAATCTTCTCAAAACTCTGGATTATGATAGAGGGCCGCGAGACTTTGACCCGAGCGCAAAAATTGAGGCTCTAGACCCTTCCAGAGCTGAGATATCGAAACTCAAAATTTCGACCCCAAAAAAAAACGACAGTGTTACCCCTTACGTTTTTTTTCGTTTTCGGGCGAAAAATCAAGTTTCTCCAATCTTCTCAAAACTCTGGATTATGATAGAGGGCCGCGAGACTTTGACCCGAGCGCAAAAATGGAGGCTCTAGACCCTTCCAAAGCTGAGATATCGAAACTCAAAATTTCGACCCGAAAAAAAAACGACAGTGTTACCCCTTACGTTTTTTTTAGTTTTTGGGCGAAAAATCAAGTTTCTCCAATCTTCTCAAAACTCTGGATTATGATAGAGGGCCGCGAGACTTTGACCCGAGCGCAAAAATGGAGGCTCTAGACCCTTCCAAAGCTGAGATATCGAAACTCAAAATTTCGACCCGAAAAAAAAACGACAGTGTTACCCCTTACGTTTTTTTTAGTTTTTGGGCGAAAAATAAAGTTTCTCCAATCTTCTCAAAACTCTGGATTATGATAGATGGCCGCGAGACTTTGACCCGAGCGCAAAAATGGAGGCTCTAGACCCTTCCAAAGCTGAGATATCGAAACTCAAAATTTCGACCCGAAAAAAAAACGACAGTGTTACCCCTTACGTTTTTTTTCGTTTTCGGGCGAAAAATCAAGTTTCTCCAATCTTCTCAAAACTCTGGATTATGATAGAGGGCCGCGAGACTTTGACCCGAGCGCAAAAATGGAGGCTCTAGACCCTTCCAGAGCTGAGATATCGAAACTCAAAATTTCGACCCGAAAAAAAACCGACAGTGTTACCCCTTACGTTTTTTTTAGTTTTTGGGCGAAAAATCAAGTTTCTCCTATCTTCTCAAAACTCTGGATTATGATAGAGGGCCGCGAGACTTTGACCCGAGCGCAAAAATGGAGGCTCTAGACCCTTCCAGAGCTGAGATATCGAAACTCAAAATTTCGACCCCAAAAAAAAACGACAGTGTTACCCCTTACGTTTTTTTTAGTTTTTGGGCGAAAAATCAAGTTTCTCCAATCTTCTCAAAACTCTGGATTATGATAGAGGGCCGCGAGACTTTGACCCGAGCGCAAAAATGGAGGCTCTAGACCCTTCCAGAGCTGAGATATCGAAACTCAAAATTTCGACCCGAAAAAAAAACGACAGTGTTACCCCTTACGTTTTTTTTCGTTTTCGGGCGAAAAATCAAGTTTCTCCAATCTTCTCAAAACTCTGGATTATGATAGAGGGCCGCGAGACTTTGACCCGAGCGCAAAAATGGAGGCTCTAGACCCTTCCAGAGCTGAGATATCGAAACTCAAAATTTCGACCCGAAAAAAAAACGACAGTGTTACCCCTTACGTTTTTTTTAGTTTTTGGGCGAAAAATCAAGTTTCTCCAATCTTCTCAAAACTCTGGATTATGATAGAGGGCCGCGAGACTTTGACCCGAGCGCAAAAATGGAGGCTCTAGACCCTTCCAGAGCTGAGATATCGAAACTCAAAATTTCGACCCGAAAAAAAAAACGACAGTGTTACCCCTTACGTTTTTTTTAGTTTTTGGGCGAAAAATCAAGTTTCTCCAATCTTCTCAAAACTCTGGATTATGATAGAGGGCCGCGAGACTTTGACCCGAGCGCAAAAATTGAGGCTCTAGACCCTTCCAGAGCTGAGATATCGAAACTCAAAATTTCGACCCCAAAAAAAAACGACAGTGTTACCCCTTACGTTTTTTTTCGTTTTCGGGCGAAAAATCAAGTTTCTCCAATCTTCTCAAAACTCTGGATTATGATAGAGGGCCGCGAGACTTTGACCCGAGCGCAAAAATGGAGGCTCTAGACCCTTCCAAAGCTGAGATATCGAAACTCAAAATTTCGACCCGAAAAAAAAACGACAGTGTTACCCCTTACGTTTTTTTTAGTTTTTGGGCGAAAAATCAAGTTTCTCCAATCTTCTCAAAACTCTGGATTATGATAGAGGGCCGCGAGACTTTGACCCGAGCGCAAAAATGGAGGCTCTAGACCCTTCCAAAGCTGAGATATCGAAACTCAAAATTTCGACCCGAAAAAAAAACGACAGTGTTACCCCTTACGTTTTTTTTAGTTTTTGGGCGAAAAATAAAGTTTCTCCAATCTTCTCAAAACTCTGGATTATGATAGATGGCCGCGAGACTTTGACCCGAGCGCAAAAATGGAGGCTCTAGACCCTTCCAAAGCTGAGATATCGAAACTCAAAATTTCGACCCGAAAAAAAAACGACAGTGTTACCCCTTACGTTTTTTTTCGTTTTCGGGCGAAAAATCAAGTTTCTCCAATCTTCTCAAAACTCTGGATTATGATAGAGGGCCGCGAGACTTTGACCCGAGCGCAAAAATGGAGGCTCTAGACCCTTCCAGAGCTGAGATATCGAAACTCAAAATTTCGACCCGAAAAAAAAACGACAGTGTTACCCCTTACGTTTTTTTTAGTTTTTGGGCGAAAAATCAAGTTTCTCCTATCTTCTCAAAACTCTGGATTATGATAGAGGGCCGCGAGACTTTGACCCGAGCGCAAAAATGGAGGCTCTAGACCCTTCCAGAGCTGAGATATCGAAACTCAAAATTTCGACCCCAAAAAAAAACGACAGTGTTACCCCTTACGTTTTTTTTAGTTTTTGGGCGAAAAATCAAGTTTCTCCAATCTTCTCAAAACTCTGGATTATGATAGAGGGCCGCGAGACTTTGACCCGAGCGCAAAAATGGAGGCTCTAGACCCTTCCAGAGCTGAGATATCGAAACTCAAAATTTCGACCCGAAAAAAAAACGACAGTGTTACCCCTTACGTTTTTTTTCGTTTTCGGGCGAAAAATCAAGTTTCTCCAATCTTCTCAAAACTCTGGATTATGATAGAGGGCCGCGAGACTTTGACCCGAGCGCAAAAATGGAGGCTCTAGACCCTTCCAGAGCTGAGATATCGAAACTCAAAATTTCGACCCGAAAAAAAAAACGACAGTGTTACCCCTTACGTTTTTTTTAGTTTTTGGGCGAAAAATCAAGTTTCTCCAATCTTCTCAAAACTCTGGATTATGATAGAGGGCCGCGAGACTTTGACCCGAGCGCAAAAATGGAGGCTCTAGACCCTTCCAGAGCTGAGATATCGAAACTCAAAATTTCGACCCCAAAAAAAACCGACAGTGTTACCCCTTACGTTTTTTTTCGTTTTCGGGCGAAAAATCAAGTTTCTCCAATCTTCTCAAAACTCTGGATTATGATAGAGGGCCGCGAGACTTTGACCCGAGCGCAAAAATGGAGGCTCTAGACCCTTCCAGAGCTGAGATATCGAAACTCAAAATTTCGACCCCAAAAAAAACCGACAGTGTTACCCCTTACGTTTTTTTTCGTTTTCGGGCGAAAAATCAAGTTTCTCCAATCTTCTCAAAACTCTGGATTATGATAGAGGGCCGCGAGACTTTGACCCGAGCGCAAAAATGGAGGCTCTAGACCCTTCCAGAGCTGAGATATCGAAACTCAAAATTTCGACCCGAAAAAAAAACGACAGTGTTACCCCTTACGTTTTTTTTCGTTTTTGGGCGAAAAATCAAGTTTCTCCAATCTTCTCAAAACTCTGGATTATGATAGAGGGCCGCGAGACTTTGACCCGAGCGCAAAAATGGAGGCTCTAGACCCTTCCAGAGCTGAGATATCGAAACTCAAAATTTCGACCCGAAAAAAAAAAACGACAGTGTTACCCCTTACGTTTTTTTTAGTTTTTGGGCGAAAAATCAAGTTTCTCCAATCTTCTCAAAACTCTGGATTATGATAGAGGGCCGCGAGACTTTGACCCGAGCGCAAAAATGGAGGCTCTAGACCCTTCCAGAGCTGAGATATCGAAACTCAAAATTTCGACCCGAAAAAAAACCGACAGTGTTACCCCTTACGTTTTTTTTTGTTTTTGGGCGAAAAATCAAGTTTCTCCAATCTTCTCAAAACTCTGGATTATGATAGAGGGCCGCGAGACTTTGACCCGAGCGCAAAAATGGAGGCTCTAGACCCTTCCAGAGCTGAGATATCGAAACTCAAAATTTCGACCCGAAAAAAAAAACGACAGTGTTACCCCTTACGTTTTTTTTCGTTTTCGGGCGAAAAATCAAGTTTCTCCAATCTTCTCAAAACTCTGGATTATGATAGAGGGCCGCGAGACTTTGACCCGAGCGCAAAAATGGAGGCTCTAGACCCTTCCAAAGCTGAGATATCGAAACTCAAAATTTCGACCCGAAAAAAAACCGACAGTGTTACCCCTTACGTTTTTTTTAGTTTTTGGGCGAAAAATCAAGTTTCTCCAATCTTCTCAAAACTCTGGATTATGATAGAGGGCCGCGAGACTTTGACCCGAGCGCAAAAATGGAGGCTCTAGACCCTTCCAGAGCTGAGATATCGAAACTCAAAATTTCGACCCCAAAAAAAAACGACAGTGTTACCCCTTACGTTTTTTTTAGTTTTTGGGCGAAAAATCAAGTTTCTCCAATCTTCTCAAAACTCTGGATTATGATAGAGGGCCGCGAGACTTTGACCCGAGCGCAAAAATGGAGGCTCTAGACCCTTCCAAAGCTGAGATATCGAAACTCAAAATTTCGACCCGAAAAAAAAACGACAGTGTTACCCCTTACGTTTTTTTCGTTTTCGGGCGAAAAATCAAGTTTCTCCAATCTTCTCAAAACTCTGGATTATGATAGAGGGCCGCGAGACTTTGACCCGAGCGCAAAAATGGAGGCTCTAGACCCTTCTAGAGCTGAGATATCGAAACTCAAAATTTCGACCCCAAAAAAAACCGACAGTGTTACCCCTTACGTTTTTTTTCGTTTTCGGGCGAAAAATCAAGTTTCTCCAATCTTCTCAAAACTCTGGATTATGATAGAGGGCCGCGAGACTTTGACCCGAGCGCAAAAATGGAGGCTCTAGACCCTTCCAGAGCTGAGATATCGAAACTCAAAATTTCGACCCCAAAAAAAACCGACAGTGTTACCCCTTACGTTTTTTTTCGTTTTCGGGCGAAAAATCAAGTTTCTCCAATCTTCTCAAAACTCTGGATTATGATAGAGGGGCGCGAGACTTTGACCCGAGCGCAAAAATGGAGGCTCTAGACCCTTCCAGAGCTGAGATATCGAAACTCAAAATTTCGACCCGAAAAAAAAACGACAGTGTTACCCCTTACGTTTTTTTTCGTTTTCGGGCGAAAAATCAAGTTTCTCCAATCTTCTCAAAACTCTGGATTATGATAGAGGGCCGCGAGACTTTGACCCGAGCGCAAAAATGGAGGCTCTAGACCCTTCCAGAGCTGAGATATCGAAACTCAAAATTTCGACCAGAAAAAAAAACGACAGTGTTACCCCTTACGTTTTTTTTAGTTTTTGGGCGAAAAATCAAGTTTCTCCAATCTTCTCAAAACTCTGGATTATGATAGAGGGCCGCGAGACTTTGACCCGAGCGCAAAAATGGAGGCTCTAGACCCTTCCAGAGCTGAGATATCGAAACTCAAAATTTCGACCAGAAAAAAAAACGACAGTGTTACCCCTTACGTTTTTTTTAGTTTTTGGGCGAAAAATCAAGTTTCTCCAATCTTCTCAAAACTCTGGATTATGATAGAGGGCCGCGAGACTTTGACCCGAGCGCAAAAATGGAGGCTCTAGACCATTCCACAGCTGAGATATCGAAACTCAAAATTTCGACCAGAAAAAAAAAACGACAGTGTTACCCCTTACGTTTTTTTTAGTTTTTGGGCGAAAAATCAAGTTTCTCCAATCTTCTCAAAACTCTGGATTATGATAGAGGGCCGCGAGACTTTGACCCGAGCGCAAAAATGGAGGCTCTAGACCATTCCAGAGCTGGAATATCGAAACTCAAAATTTCGACCAGAAAAAAAAACGACAGTGTTACCCCTTACGTTTTTTTAGTTTTTGGGCGAAAAATCAAGTTTCTCCAATCTTCTCAAAACTCTGGATTATGATAGAGGGCCGCGAGACTTTGACCCGAGCGCAAAAATGGAGGCTCTAGACCCTTCCAGAGCTGAGATATCGAAACTCAAAATTTCGACCCGAAAAAAAAAACGACAGTGTTACCCCTTACGTTTTTTTTAGTTTTTGGGCGAAAAATCAAGTTTCTCCAATCTTCTCAAAACTCTGGATTATGATAGAGGGCCGCGAGACTTTGACCCGAGCGCAAAAATTGAGGCTCTAGACCCTTCCAGAGCTGAGATATCGAAACTCAAAATTTCGACCCCAAAAAAAAACGACAGTGTTACCCCTTACGTTTTTTTTCGTTTTCGGGCGAAAAATCAAGTTTCTCCAATCTTCTCAAAACTCTGGATTATGATAGAGGGCCGCGAGACTTTGACCCGAGCGCAAAAATGGAGGCTCTAGACCCTTCCAAAGCTGAGATATCGAAACTCAAAATTTCGACCCGAAAAAAAAAACGACAGTGTTACCCCTTACGTTTTTTTTTCGTTTTTGGGCGAAAAATCAAGTTTCTCCAATCTTCTCAAAACTCTGGATTATGATAGAGGGCCGCGAGACTTTGACCCGAGCGCAAAAATGGAGGCTCTAGACCCTTCCAGAGCTGAGATATCGAAACTCAAAATTTCGACCCGAAAAAAAAAACGACAGTGTTACCCCTTACGTTTTTTTTAGTTTTTGGGCGAAAAATCAAGTTTCTCCAATCTTCTCAAAACTCTGGATTATGATAGAGGGCCGCGAGACTTTGACCCGAGCGCAAAAATGGAGGCTCTAGACCCTTCCAGAGCTGAGATATCGAAACTCAAAATTTCGACCCGAAAAAAAAACGACAGTGTTACCCCTTACGTTTTTTTTAGTTTTTGGGCGAAAAATCAAGTTTCTCCAATCTTCTCAAAACTCTGGATTATGATAGAGGGCCGCGAGACTTTGACCCGAGCGCAAAAATGGAGGCTCTAGACCCTTCCAGAGCTGAGATATCGAAACTCAAAATTTCGACCCGAAAAAAAAAACGACAGTGTTACCCCTTACGTTTTTTTTCGTTTTCGGGCGAAAAATCAAGTTTCTCCAATCTTCTCAAAACTCTGGATTATGATAGAGGGCCGCGAGACTTTGACCCGAGCGCAAAAATGGAGGCTCTAGACCCTTCCAAAGCTGAGATATCGAAACTCAAAATTTCGACCCGAAAAAAAACCGACAGTGTTACCCCTTACGTTTTTTTTAGTTTTTGGGCGAAAAATCAAGTTTCTCCAATCTTCTCAAAACTCTGGATTATGATAGAGGGCCGCGAGACTTTGACCCGAGCGCAAAAATGGAGGCTCTAGACCCTTCCAGAGCTGAGATATCGAAACTCAAAATTTCGACCCCAAAAAAAAACGACAGTGTTACCCCTTACGTTTTTTTTAGTTTTTGGGCGAAAAATCAAGTTTCTCCAATCTTCTCAAAACTCTGGATTATGATAGAGGGCCGCGAGACTTTGACCCGAGCGCAAAAATGGAGGCTCTAGACCCTTCCAAAGCTGAGATATCGAAACTCAAAATTTCGACCCGAAAAAAAAACGACAGTTTTAAGGCCATTGCACACCGAGCACGAAATATTCGTATGCGTATTTTCGTGTTCGTCAGCTTAAAAATTCGTCACGCATAGAAACCTTGCACACCGAGTCCGTTGCGTATTTCTTAAACCTTTGCGGGAAAAAACGCAAAAATACCAAATGGATTCGTCAAGCAGTGAGGATGATTTTTGCCCTCTCTCTTATTGAAAAGGGAAGAAAGAGAAAATATTGCGTCCATCCAATCCTGAAATTGCGCCGAGAGGAAGGAGAGTTCCTTATCAAGGAGTTGCGAATTTATCCTGAGCGATTCAAAATTACCTCAGAATGTCAGTGGAACAGTTTGATGCTTTGCTAGCGATTCTGGAGCCACATATTAAAAACAAGACCACCAATTTCCGTGAACCAATCGATTCTGAACGGAGACTGGCAGTGTGTCTGAAATGGACCAGGTATGGACACACACACGGACAAACACACACCCGCGCGCGGCCCGGTGGAAGCGCTGGGCAGACAGAACAGCTAGGCTGTTATTGTGTATTGTGCCCAAATACATTAGTTATCGAATAGGCTGCTCAATCACACCTTATTCGATCCTAAATTTCAATCTGATTGAAAGGGGAGGTTTATTAATTTCATAATCCAATATAGAGAAGAGAACATAAACACTTGATCGAATTGAAAACCGAAACTGAAAGCACGGCGCATATGTGCAATGATTTGAGGACGAGCTCCCCCCGGCCCTGAATTGTCAAAAGACCTCTCAAAATGCTGGCTCTGGATGCGAAAAACGCAGAAAATCGAACCCGATCCGATTAATTTTATGACGGACGAAAGTTTCGGAGGCGGTGTGCAAGCGTGACTGACATAACGTGAGGTCGAATTTTTTTTTTAACGTGCGAAAATTTCGGATGCGAATTTCGGACTCGGTGTGCAATGGCCTTTACCCCTTACGTTTTTTTTTCGTTTTCGGGCGAAAAATCAAGTTTCTCCAATCTTCTCAAAACTCTGGATTATGATAGAGGGCCGCGAGACTTTGACCCGAGCGCAAAAATGGAGGCTCTAGACCCTTCTAGAGCTGAGATATCGAAACTCAAAATTTCGACCCCAAAAAAAACCGACAGTGTTACCCCTTACGTTTTTTTTCGTTTTCGGGCGAAAAATCAAGTTTCTCCAATCTTCTCAAAACTCTGGATTATGATAGAGGGCCGCGAGACTTTGACCCGAGCGCAAAAATGGAGGCTCTAGACCCTTCCAGAGCTGAGATATCGAAACTCAAAATTTCGACCCCAAAAAAAACCGACAGTGTTACCCCTTACGTTTTTTTTCGTTTTCGGGCGAAAAATCAAGTTTCTCCAATCTTCTCAAAACTCTGGATTATGATAGAGGGCCGCGAGACTTTGACCCGAGCGCAAAAATGGAGGCTCTAGACCCTTCCAGAGCTGAGATATCGAAACTCAAAATTTCGACCCCAAAAAAAACCGACAGTGTTACCCCTTACGTTTTTTTTAGTTTTTGGGCGAAAAATCAAGTTTCTCCAATCTTCTCAAAACTCTGGATTATGATAGAGGGCCGCGAGACTTTGACCCGAGCGCAAAAATGGAGGCTCTAGACCCTTCCAGAGCTGAGATATCGAAACTCAAAATTTCGACCCGAAAAAAAAACGACAGTGTTACCCCTTACGTTTTTTTTCATTTTCGGGCGAAAAATCAAGTTTCTCCAATCTTCTCAAAACTCTGGATTATGATAGAGGGCCGCGAGACTTTGACCCGAGCGCAAAAATGGAGGCTCTAGACCCTTCCAGAGCTGAGATATCGAAACTCAAAATTTCGACCCCAAAAAAAACCGACAGTGTTACCCCTTACGTTTTTTTTCGTTTTCGGGCGAAAAATCAAGTTTCTCCAATCTTCTCAAAACTCTGGATTATGATAGAGGGCCGCGAGACTTTGACCCGAGCGCAAAAATGGAGGCTCTAGACCCTTCCAGAGCTGAGATATCGAAACTCAAAATTTCGACCCCAAAAAAAACCGACAGTGTTACCCCTTACGTTTTTTTTCGTTTTCGGGCGAAAAATCAAGTTTCTCCAATCTTCTCAAAACTCTGGATTATGATAGAGGGCCGCGAGACTTTGACCCGAGCGCAAAAATGGAGGCTCTAGACCCTTCCAGAGCTGAGATATCGAAACTCAAAATTTCGACCCGAAAAAAAAACGACAGTGTTACCCCTTACGTTTTTTTTCGTTTTTGGGCGAAAAATCAAGTTTCTCCAATCTTCTCAAAACTCTGGATTATGATAGAGGGCCGCGAGACTTTGACCCGAGCGCAAAAATGGAGGCTCTAGACCCTTCCAGAGCTGAGATATCGAAACTCAAAATTTCGACCCGAAAAAAAAAACGACAGTGTTACCCCTTACGTTTTTTTTTAGTTTTTGGGCGAAAAATCAAGTTTCTCCAATCTTCTCAAAACTCTGGATTATGATAGAGGGCCGCGAGACTTTGACCCGAGCGCAAAAATGGAGGCTCTAGACCCTTCCAGAGCTGAGATATCGAAACTCAAAATTTCGACCCGAAAAAAAAACGACAGTGTTACCCCTTACGTTTTTTTTAGTTTTTGGGCGAAAAATCAAGTTTCTCCAATCTTCTCAAAACTCTGGATTATGATAGAGGGCCGCGAGACTTTGACCCGAGCGCAAAAATGGAGGCTCTAGACCCTTCCAGAGCTGAGATATCGAAACTCAAAATTTCGACCCGAAAAAAAAAACGACAGTGTTACCCCTTACGTTTTTTTTCGTTTTCGGGCGAAAAATCAAGTTTCTCCAATCTTCTCAAAACTCTGGATTATGATAGAGGGCCGCGAGACTTTGACCCGAGCGCAAAAATGGAGGCTCTAGACCCTTCCAAAGCTGAGATATCGAAACTCAAAATTTCGACCCGAAAAAAAACCGACAGTGTTACCCCTTACGTTTTTTTTAGTTTTTGGGCGAAAAATCAAGTTTCTCCAATCTTCTCAAAACTCTGGATTATGATAGAGGGCCGCGAGACTTTGACCCGAGCGCAAAAATGGAGGCTCTAGACCCTTCCAGAGCTGAGATATCGAAACTCAAAATTTCGACCCCAAAAAAAAACGACAGTGTTACCCCTTACGTTTTTTTTAGTTTTTGGGCGAAAAATCAAGTTTCTCCAATCTTCTCAAAACTCTGGATTATGATAGAGGGCCGCGAGACTTTGACCCGAGCGCAAAAATGGAGGCTCTAGACCCTTCCAAAGCTGAGATATCGAAACTCAAAATTTCGACCCGAAAAAAAAACGACAGTGTTACCCCTTACGTTTTTTTCGTTTTCGGGCGAAAAATCAAGTTTCTCCAATCTTCTCAAAACTCTGGATTATGATAGAGGGCCGCGAGACTTTGACCCGAGCGCAAAAATGGAGGCTCTAGACCCTTCTAGAGCTGAGATATCGAAACTCAAAATTTCGACCCCAAAAAAAACCGACAGTGTTACCCCTTACGTTTTTTTTCGTTTTCGGGCGAAAAATCAAGTTTCTCCAATCTTCTCAAAACTCTGGATTATGATAGAGGGCCGCGAGACTTTGACCCGAGCGCAAAAATGGAGGCTCTAGACCCTTCCAGAGCTGAGATATCGAAACTCAAAATTTCGACCCCAAAAAAAACCGACAGTGTTACCCCTTACGTTTTTTTTCGTTTTCGGGCGAAAAATCAAGTTTCTCCAATCTTCTCAAAACTCTGGATTATGATAGAGGGGCGCGAGACTTTGACCCGAGCGCAAAAATGGAGGCTCTAGACCCTTCCAGAGCTGAGATATCGAAACTCAAAATTTCGACCCGAAAAAAAAACGACAGTGTTACCCCTTACGTTTTTTTTCGTTTTCGGGCGAAAAATCAAGTTTCTCCAATCTTCTCAAAACTCTGGATTATGATAGAGGGCCGCGAGACTTTGACCCGAGCGCAAAAATGGAGGCTCTAGACCCTTCCAGAGCTGAGATATCGAAACTCAAAATTTCGACCAGAAAAAAAAACGACAGTGTTACCCCTTACGTTTTTTTTAGTTTTTGGGCGAAAAATCAAGTTTCTCCAATCTTCTCAAAACTCTGGATTATGATAGAGGGCCGCGAGACTTTGACCCGAGCGCAAAAATGGAGGCTCTAGACCATTCCACAGCTGAGATATCGAAACTCAAAATTTCGACCAGAAAAAAAAAACGACAGTGTTACCCCTTACGTTTTTTTTAGTTTTTGGGCGAAAAATCAAGTTTCTCCAATCTTCTCAAAACTCTGGATTATGATAGAGGGCCGCGAGACTTTGACCCGAGCGCAAAAATGGAGGCTCTAGACCATTCCAGAGCTGGAATATCGAAACTCAAAATTTCGACCAGAAAAAAAAACGACAGTGTTACCCCTTACGTTTTTTTAGTTTTTGGGCGAAAAATCAAGTTTCTCCAATCTTCTCAAAACTCTGGATTATGATAGAGGGCCGCGAGACTTTGACCCGAGCGCAAAAATGGAGGCTCTAGACCCTTCCAGAGCTGAGATATCGAAACTCAAAATTTCGACCCGAAAAAAAAAACGACAGTGTTACCCCTTACGTTTTTTTTAGTTTTTGGGCGAAAAATCAAGTTTCTCCAATCTTCTCAAAACTCTGGATTATGATAGAGGGCCGCGAGACTTTGACCCGAGCGCAAAAATGGAGGCTCTAGACCCTTCCAAAGCTGTGATATCGAAACTCAAAATTTCGACCCGAAAAAAAAACGACAGTGTTACCCCTTACTTTTTTTTTAGTTTTCGGGCGAAAAATCAAGTTTCTCCAATCTTCTCAAAACTCTGGATTATGATAGAGGGGCGCGAGACTTTGACCCGAGCGCAAAAATGGAGGCTCTAGACCCTTCCAGAGCTGAGATATCGAAACTCAAAATTTCGACCCGAAAAAAAAACGACAGTGTTACCCCTTACGTTTTTTTTCGTTTTCGGGCGAAAAATCAAGTTTCTCCAATCTTCTCAAAACTCTGGATTATGATAGAGGGCCGCGAGACTTTGACCCGAGCGCAAAAATGGAGGCTCTAGACCCTTCCAGAGCTGAGATATCGAAACTCAAAATTTCGACCAGAAAAAAAAACGACAGTGTTACCCCTTACGTTTTTTTTAGTTTTTGGGCGAAAAATCAAGTTTCTCCAATCTTCTCAAAACTCTGGATTATGATAGAGGGCCGCGAGACTTTGACCCGAGCGCAAAAATGGAGGCTCTAGACCATTCCACAGCTGAGATATCGAAACTCAAAATTTCGACCAGAAAAAAAAAAACGACAGTGTTACCCCTTACGTTTTTTTTAGTTTTTGGGCGAAAAATCAAGTTTCTCCAATCTTCTCAAAACTCTGGATTATGATAGAGGGCCGCGAGACTTTGACCCGAGCGCAAAAATGGAGGCTCTAGACCATTCCAGAGCTGGAATATCGAAACTCAAAATTTCGACCAGAAAAAAAAACGACAGTGTTACCCCTTACGTTTTTTTAGTTTTTGGGCGAAAAATCAAGTTTCTCCAATCTTCTCAAAACTCTGGATTATGATAGAGGGCCGCGAGACTTTGACCCGAGCGCAAAAATGGAGGCTCTAGACCCTTCCAGAGCTGAGATATCGAAACTCAAAATTTCGACCCGAAAAAAAAAACGACAGTGTTACCCCTTACGTTTTTTTTAGTTTTTGGGCGAAAAATCAAGTTTCTCCAATCTTCTCAAAACTCTGGATTATGATAGAGGGCCGCGAGACTTTGACCCGAGCGCAAAAATTGAGGCTCTAGACCCTTCCAGAGCTGAGATATCGAAACTCAAAATTTCGACCCCAAAAAAAAACGACAGTGTTACCCCTTACGTTTTTTTTCGTTTTCGGGCGAAAAATCAAGTTTCTCCAATCTTCTCAAAACTCTGGATTATGATAGAGGGCCGCGAGACTTTGACCCGAGCGCAAAAATGGAGGCTCTAGACCCTTCCAAAGCTGAGATATCGAAACTCAAAATTTCGACCCGAAAAAAAAACGACAGTGTTACCCCTTACGTTTTTTTTAGTTTTTGGGCGAAAAATCAAGTTTCTCCAATCTTCTCAAAACTCTGGATTATGATAGAGGGCCGCGAGACTTTGACCCGAGCGCAAAAATGGAGGCTCTAGACCCTTCCAAAGCTGAGATATCGAAACTCAAAATTTCGACCCGAAAAAAAAACGACAGTGTTACCCCTTACGTTTTTTTTAGTTTTTGGGCGAAAAATAAAGTTTCTCCAATCTTCTCAAAACTCTGGATTATGATAGATGGCCGCGAGACTTTGACCCGAGCGCAAAAATGGAGGCTCTAGACCCTTCCAAAGCTGAGATATCGAAACTCAAAATTTCGACCCGAAAAAAAAACGACAGTGTTACCCCTTACGTTTTTTTTCGTTTTCGGGCGAAAAATCAAGTTTCTCCAATCTTCTCAAAACTCTGGATTATGATAGAGGGCCGCGAGACTTTGACCCGAGCGCAAAAATGGAGGCTCTAGACCCTTCCAGAGCTGAGATATCGAAACTCAAAATTTCGACCCGAAAAAAAAACGACAGTGTTACCCCTTACGTTTTTTTTAGTTTTTGGGCGAAAAATCAAGTTTCTCCTATCTTCTCAAAACTCTGGATTATGATAGAGGGCCGCGAGACTTTGACCCGAGCGCAAAAATGGAGGCTCTAGACCCTTCCAGAGCTGAGATATCGAAACTCAAAATTTCGACCCGAAAAAAAAACGACAGTGTTACCCCTTACGTTTTTTTCGTTTTCGGGCGAAAAATCAAGTTTCTCCAATCTTCTCAAAACTCTGGATTATGATAGAGGGCCGCGAGACTTTGACCCGAGCGCAAAAATGGAGGCTCTAGACCCTTCCAGAGCTGAGATATCGAAACTCAAAATTTCGACCCGAAAAAAAAACGACAGTGTTACCCCTTACGTTTTTTTTAGTTTTTGGGCGAAAAATCAAGTTTCTCCAATCTTCTCAAAACTCTGGATTATGATAGAGGGCCGCGAGACTTTGACCCGAGCGCAAAAATGGAGGCTCTAGACCCTTCCAGAGCTGAGATATCGAAACTCAAAATTTCGACCCCAAAAAAAACCGACAGTGTTACCCCTTACGTTTTTTTTCGTTTTCGGGCGAAAAATCAAGTTTCTCCAATCTTCTCAAAACTCTGGATTATGATAGAGGGCCGCGAGACTTTGACCCGAGCGCAAAAATGGAGGCTCTAGACCCTTCCAGAGCTGAGATATCGAAACTCAAAATTTCGACCCCAAAAAAAACCGACAGTGTTACCCCTTACGTTTTTTTTCGTTTTCGGGCGAAAAATCAAGTTTCTCCAATCTTCTCAAAACTCTGGATTATGATAGAGGGCCGCGAGACTTTGACCCGAGCGCAAAAATGGAGGCTCTAGACCCTTCCAGAGCTGAGATATCGAAACTCAAAATTTCGACCCGAAAAAAAAACGACAGTGTTACCCCTTACGTTTTTTTTTCGTTTTTGGGCGAAAAATCAAGTTTCTCCAATCTTCTCAAAACTCTGGATTATGATAGAGGGCCGCGAGACTTTGACCCGAGCGCAAAAATGGAGGCTCTAGACCCTTCCAGAGCTGAGATATCGAAACTCAAAATTTCGACCAGAAAAAAAAACGACAGTGTTACCCCTTACGTTTTTTTAGTTTTTGGGCAAAAAATCAAGTTTCTCCAATCTTCTCAAAACTCTGGATTATGATAGAGGGCCGCGAGACTTTGACCCGAGCGCAAAAATGGAGGCTCTACACCATTCCAGAGCTGAGATATCGAAACTCAAAATTTCGACCAGAAAAAAAAAAACGACAGTGTTACCCCTTACGTTTTTTTTAGTTTTTGGGCGAAAAATCAAGTTTCTCCAATCTTCTCAAAACTCTGGATTATGATAGAGGGCCGCGAGACTTTGACCCGAGCGCAAAAATGGAGGCTCTAGACCCTTCCAGAGCTGAGATATCGAAACTCAAAATTTCGACCCGAAAAAAAAAACGACAGTGTTACCCCTTACGTTTTTTTTTCGTTTTCGGGCGAAAAATCAAGTTTCTCCAATCTTCTCAAAACTCTGGATTATGATAGAGGGCCGCGAGACTTTGACCCGAGCGCAAAAATGGAGGCTCTAGACCCTTCCAGAGCTGAGATATCGAAACTCAAAATTTCGACCCCAAAAAAAACGACAGTGTTACCCCTTACGTTTTTTTTCGTTTTCGGGCGAAAAATCAAGTTTCTCCAATCTTCTCAAAACTCTGGATTATGATAGAGGGCCGCGAGACTTTGACCCGAGCGCAAAAATGGAGGCTCTAGACCCTTCCAAAGCTGAGATATCGAAACTCAAAATTTCGACCCGAAAAAAAAAACGACAGTGTTACCCCTTACGTTTTTTTTAGTTTTTGGGCGAAAAATAAAGTTTCTCCAATCTTCTCAAAACTCTGGATTATGATAGATGGCCGCGAGACTTTGACCCGAGCGCAAAAATGGAGGCTCTAGACCCTTCCAGAGCTGAGATATCGAAACTCAAAATTTCGACCCGAAAAAAAAAAAGACAGTGTTACCCCTTACGTTTTTTTTAGTTTTCGGGCGAAAAATCAAGTTTCTCCAATCTTCTCAAAACTCTGGATTATGATAGAGGGCCGCGAGACTTTGACCCGAGCGCAAAAATGGAGGCTCTAGACCCTTCCAGAGCTGAGATATCGAAACTCAAAATTTCGACCCGAAAAAAAAACGACAGTGTTACCCCTTACGTTTTTTTTAGTTTTTGGGCGAAAAATCAAGTTTCTCCAATCTTCTCAAAACTCTGGATTATGATAGAGGGCCGCGAGACTTTGACCCGAGCGCAAAAATGGAGGCTCTAGACCCTTCCAGAGCTGAGATATCGAAACTCAAAATTTCGACCCGAAAAAAAAAACGACAGTGTTACCCCTTACGTTTTTTTTCGTTTTCGGGCGAAAAATCAAGTTTCTCCAATCTTCTCAAAACTCTGGATTATGATAGAGGGCCGCGAGACTTTGACCCGAGCGCAAAAATGGAGGCTCTAGACCCTTCCAAAGCTGAGATATCGAAACTCAAAATTTCGACCCGAAAAAAAAACGACAGTGTTACCCCTTACGTTTTTTTTTAGTTTTTGGGCGAAAAATCAAGTTTCTCCAATCTTCTCAAAACTCTGGATTATGATAGAGGGCCGCGAGACTTTGACCCGAGCGCAAAAATGGAGGCTCTAGACCCTTCCAGAGCTGAGATATCGAAACTCAAAATTTCGACCCCAAAAAAAAAACACGACAGTGTTACCCCTTACGTTTTTTTTAGTTTTTGGGCAAAAAATCAAGTTTCTCCAATCTTCTCAAAACTCTGGATTATGATAGAGGGCCGCGAGACTTTGACCCGAGCGCAAAAATGGAGGCTCTAGACCCTTCCAGAGCTGAGATATCGAAACTCAAAATTTCGACCCGAAAAAAAAACGACAGTGTTACCCCTTACGTTTTTTTTCGTTTTCGGGCAAAAAATCAAGTTTCTCCAATCTTCTCAAAACTCTGGATTATGATAGAGGGCCGCGAGACTTTGACCCGAGCGCAAAAATGGAGGCTCTAGACCCTTCCAGAGCTGAGATATCGAAACTCAAAATTTCGACCCCAAAAAAAAACGACAGTGTTACCCCTTACGTTTTTTTTCGTTTTCGGGCGAAAAATCAAGTTTCTCCAATCTTCTCAAAACTCTGGATTATGATAGAGGGGCGCGAGACTTTGACCCGAGCGAAAAAATGGAGGCTCTAGACCCTTCCAGAGCTGAGATATCGAAACTCAAAATTTCGACCCGAAAAAAAAACGACAGTGTTACCCCTTACGTTTTTTTTCGTTTTCGGGCGAAAAATCAAGTTTCTCCAATCTTCTCAAAACTCTGGATTATGATAGAGGGCCGCGAGACTTTGACCCGAGCGCAAAAATGGAGGCTCTAGACCCTTCCACAGCTGAGATATCGAAACTCAAAATTTCGACCAGAAAAAAAAACGACAGTGTTACCCCTTACGTTTTTTTTAGTTTTTGGGCGAAAAATCAAGTTTCTCCAATCTTCTCAAAACTCTGGATTATGATAGAGGGCCGCGAGACTTTGACCCGAGCGCAAAAATGGAGGCTCTAGACCATTCCACAGCTGAGATATCGAAACTCAAAATTTCGACCAGAAAAAAAAAAAACGACAGTGTTACCCCTTACGTTTTTTTTAGTTTTTGGGCGAAAAATCAAGTTTCTCCAATCTTCTCAAAACTCTGGATTATGATAGAGGGCCGCGAGACTTTGACCCGAGCGCAAAAATGGAGGCTCTAGACCATTCCAGAGCTGGAATATCGAAACTCAAAATTTCGACCAGAAAAAAAAACGACAGTGTTACCCCTTACGTTTTTTTAGTTTTTGGGCGAAAAATCAAGTTTCTCCAATCTTCTCAAAACTCTGGATTATGATAGAGGGCCGCGAGACTTTGACCCGAGCGCAAAAATGGAGGCTCTAGACCCTTCCAGAGCTGAGATATCGAAACTCAAAATTTCGACCCGAAAAAAAAAACGACAGTGTTACCCCTTACGTTTTTTTTAGTTTTTGGGCGAAAAATCAAGTTTCTCCAATCTTCTCAAAACTCTGGATTATGATAGAGGGCCGCGAGACTTTGACCCGAGCGCAAAAATTGAGGCTCTAGACCCTTCCAGAGCTGAGATATCGAAACTCAAAATTTCGACCCCAAAAAAAAACGACAGTGTTACCCCTTACGTTTTTTTTCGTTTTCGGGCGAAAAATCAAGTTTCTCCAATCTTCTCACAACTCTGGATTATGATAGAGGGCCGCGAGACTTTGACCCGAGCGCAAAAATGGAGGCTCTAGACCCTTCCAAAGCTGAGATATCGAAACTCAAAATTTCGACCCGAAAAAAAAACGACAGTGTTACCCCTTACGTTTTTTTTAGTTTTCGGGCGAAAAATCAAGTTTCTCCAATCTTCTCAAAACTCTGGATTATGATAGAGGGCCGCGAGACTTTGACCCGAGCGCAAAAATGGAGGCTCTAGACCCTTCCAAAGCTGAGATATCGAAACTCAAAATTTCGACCCGAAAAAAAAACGACAGTGTTACCCCTTACGTTTTTTTTAGTTTTTGGGCGAAAAATAAAGTTTCTCCAATCTTCTCAAAACTCTGGATTATGATAGATGGCCGCGAGACTTTGACCCGAGCGCAAAAATGGAGGCTCTAGACCCTTCCAAAGCTGAGATATCGAAACTCAAAATTTCGACCCGAAAAAAGAACGACAGTGTTACCCCTTACGTTTTTTTTCGTTTTCGGGCGAAAAATCAAGTTTATCCAATCTTCTCAAAACTCTGGATTATGATAGAGGGCCGCGAGACTTTGACCCGAGCGCAAAAATGGAGGCTCTAGACCCTTCCAGAGCTGAGATATCGAAACTCAAAATTTCGACCCGAAAAAAAAACGACAGTGTTACCCCTTACGTTTTTTTTAGTTTTTGGGCGAAAAATCAAGTTTCTCCTATCTTCTCAAAACTCTGGATTATGATAGAGGGCCGCGAGACTTTGACCCGAGCGCAAAAATGGAGGCTCTAGACCCTTCCAGAGCTGAGATATCGAAACTCAAAATTTCGACCCCAAAAAAAAACGACAGTGTTACCCCTTACGTTTTTTTTAGTTTTTGGGCGAAAAATCAAGTTTCTCCAATCTTCTCAAAACTCTGGATTATGATAGAGGGCCGCGAGACTTTGACCCGAGCGCAAAAATGGAGGCTCTAGACCCTTCCAGAGCTGAGATATCGAAACTCAAAATTTCGACCCGAAAAAAAAACGACAGTGTTACCCCTTACGTTTTTTTTCGTTTTTGGGCGAAAAATCAAGTTTCTCCAATCTTCTCAAAACTCTGGATTATGATAGAGGGCCGCGAGACTTTGACCCGAGCGCAAAAATGGAGGCTCTAGACCCTTCCAGAGCTGAGATATCGAAACTCAAAATTTCGACCCGAAAAAAAAACGACAGTGTTACCCCTTACGTTTTTTTTAGTTTTTGGGCGAAAAATCAAGTTTCTCCAATCTTCTCAAAACTCTGGATTATGATAGAGGGCCGCGAGACTTTGACCCGAGCGCAAAAATGGAGGCTCTAGACCCTTCCAGAGCTGAGATATCGAAACTCAAAATTTCGACCCCAAAAAAAACCGACAGTGTTACCCCTTACGTTTTTTTTCGTTTTCGGGCGAAAAATCAAGTTTCTCCAATCTTCTCAAAACTCTGGATTATGATAGAGGGCCGCGAGACTTTGACCCGAGCGCAAAAATGGAGGCTCTAGACCCTTCCAGAGCTGAGATATCGAAACTCAAAATTTCGACCCCAAAAAAAACCGACAGTGTTACCCCTTACGTTTTTTTTCGTTTTCGGGCGAAAAATCAAGTTTCTCCAATCTTCTCAAAACTCTGGATTATGATAGAGGGCCGCGAGACTTTGACCCGAGCGCAAAAATGGAGGCTCTAGACCCTTCCAGAGCTGAGATATCGAAACTCAAAATTTCGACCCGAAAAAAAAACAACAGTGTTACCCCTTACGTTTTTTTTCGTTTTTGGGCGAAAAATCAAGTTTCTCCAATCTTCTCAAAACTCTGGATTATGATAGAGGGCCGCGAGACTTTGACCCGAGCGCAAAAATGGAGGCTCTAGACCCTTCCAGAGCTGAGATATCGAAACTCAAAATTTCGACCCGAAAAAAAAAACGACAGTGTTACCCCTTACGTTTTTTTTAGTTTTTGGGCGAAAAATCAAGTTTCTCCAATCTTCTCAAAACTCTGGATTATGATAGAGGGCCGCGAGACTTTGACCCGAGCGCAAAAATGGAGGCTCTAGACCCTTCCAGAGCTGAGATATCGAAACTCAAAATTTCGACCCGAAAAAAAAACGACAGTGTTACCCCTTACGTTTTTTTTTGTTTTTGGGCGAAAAATCAAGTTTCTCCAATCTTCTCAAAACTCTGGATTATGATAGAGGGCCGCGAGACTTTGACCCGAGCGCAAAAATGGAGGCTCTAGACCCTTCCAAAGCTGAGATATCGAAACTCAAAATTTCGACCCGAAAAAAAACCGACAGTGTTACCCCTTACGTTTTTTTTAGTTTTTGGGCGAAAAATCAAGTTTCTCCAATCTTCTCAAAACTCTGGATTATGATAGAGGGCCGCGAGACTTTGACCCGAGCGCAAAAATGGAGGCTCTAGACCCTTCCAGAGCTGAGATATCGAAACTCAAAATTTCGACCCGAAAAAAAAACGACAGTGTTACCCCTTACGTTTTTTTTCGTTTTTGGGCGAAAAATCAAGTTTCTCCAATCTTCTCAAAACTCTGGATTATGATAGAGGGCCGCGAGACTTTGACCCGAGCGCAAAAATGGAGGCTCTAGACCCTTCCAGAGCTGAGATATCGAAACTCAAAATTTCGACCAGAAAAAAAAACGACAGTGTTACCCCTTACGTTTTTTTTAGTTTTTGGGCAAAAAATCAAGTTTCTCCAATCTTCTCAAAACTCTGGATTATGATAGAGGGCCGCGAGACTTTGACCCAAGCGCAAAAATGGAGGCTCTAGACCATTCCAGAGCTGAGATATCGAAACTCAAAATTTCGACCAGAAAAAAAAAAAACGACAGTGTTACCCCTTACGTTTTTTTTAGTTTTTGGGCGAAAAATCAAGTTTCTCCAATCTTCTCAAAACTCTGGATTATGATAGAGGGCCGCGAGACTTTGACCCGAGCGCAAAAATGGAGGCTCTAGACCCTTCCAGAGCTGAGATATCGAAACTCAAAATTTCAACCAGAAAAAAAAAAACGACAGTGTTACCCCTTACGTTTTTTTTAGTTTTTGGGCGAAAAATCAAGTTTCTCCAATCATCTCAAAACTCTGGATTATGATAGAGGGCCGCGAGACTTTGACCCGAGCGCAAAAATGGAGGCTCTAGACCCTTCCAGAGCTGAGATATCGAAACTCAAAATTTCGACCCGAAAAAAAAACGACAGTGTTACCCCTTACGTTTTTTTTCGTTTTTGGGCGAAAAATCAAGTTTCTCCAATCTTCTCAAAACTCTGGATTATGATAGAGGGCCGCGAGACTTTGACCCGAGCGCAAAAATGGAGGCTCTAGACCCTTCCAGAGCTGAGATATCGAAACTCAAAATTTCGACCCGAAAAAAAAACGACAGTGTTACCCCTTACGTTTTTTTTCGTTTTTGGGCGAAAAATCAAGTTTCTCCAATCTTCTCAAAACTCTGGATTATGATAGAGGGCCGCGAGACTTTGACCCGAGCGCAAAAATGGAGGCTCTAGACCCTTCCAGAGCTGAGATATCGAAACTCAAAATTTCGACCCGAAAAAAAAACGACAGTGTTACCCCTTACGTTTTTTTTAGTTTTTGGGCGAAAAATCAAGTTTCTCCAATCTTCTCAAAACTCTGGATTATGATAGAGGGCCGCGAGACTTTGACCCGAGCGCAAAAATGGAGGCTCTAGACCATTCCAGAGCTGGAATATCGAAACTCAAAATTTCGACCAGAAAAAAAAACGACAGTGTTACCCCTTACGTTTTTTTAGTTTTTGGGCGAAAAATCAAGTTTCTCCAATCTTCTCAAAACTCTGGATTATGATAGAGGGCCGCGAGACTTTGACCCGAGCGCAAAAATGGAGGCTCTAGACCCTTCCAGAGCTGAGATATCGAAACTCAAAATTTCGACCCGAAAAAAAAAACGACAGTGTTACCCCTTACGTTTTTTTTAGTTTTTGGGCGAAAAATCAAGTTTCTCCAATCTTCTCAAAACTCTGGATTATGATAGAGGGCCGCGAGACTTTGACCCGAGCGCAAAAATTGAGGCTCTAGACCCTTCCAGAGCTGAGATATCGAAACTCAAAATTTCGACCCCAAAAAAAAACGACAGTGTTACCCCTTACGTTTTTTTTCGTTTTCGGGCGAAAAATCAAGTTTCTCCAATCTTCTCAAAACTCTGGATTATGATAGAGGGCCGCGAGACTTTGACCCGAGCGCAAAAATGGAGGCTCTAGACCCTTCCAAAGCTGAGATATCGAAACTCAAAATTTCGACCCGAAAAAAAAACGACAGTGTTACCCCTTACGTTTTTTTTAGTTTTCGGGCGAAAAATCAAGTTTCTCCAATCTTCTCAAAACTCTGGATTATGATAGAGGGCCGCGAGACTTTGACCCGAGCGCAAAAATGGAGGCTCTAGACCCTTCCAAAGCTGAGATATCGAAACTCAAAATTTCGACCCGAAAAAAAAACGACAGTGTTACCCCTTACGTTTTTTTTAGTTTTTGGGCGAAAAATAAAGTTTCTCCAATCTTCTCAAAACTCTGGATTATGATAGATGGCCGCGAGACTTTGACTTTGACAAAAATGGAGGCTCTAGACCCTTCCAAAGCTGAGATATCGAAACTCAAAATTTCGACCCGAAAAAAAAACGACAGTGTTACCCCTTACGTTTTTTTTCGTTTTCGGGCGAAAAATCAAGTTTATCCAATCTTCTCAAAACTCTGGATTATGATAGAGGGCCGCGAGACTTTGACCCGAGCGCAAAAATGGAGGCTGTAGACCCTTCCAGAGCTGAGATATCGAAACTCAAAATTTCGACCCGAAAAAAAAACGACAGTGTTACCCCTTACGTTTTTTTTAGTTTTTGGGCGAAAAATCAAGTTTCTCCTATCTTCTCAAAACTCTGGATTATGATAGAGGGCCGCGAGACTTTGACCCGAGCGCAAAAATGGAGGCTCTAGACCCTTCCAGAGCTGAGATATCGAAACTCAAAATTTCGACCCCAAAAAAAAACGACAGTGTTACCCCTTACGTTTTTTTTAGTTTTTGGGCGAAAAATCAAGTTTCTCCAATCTTCTCAAAACTCTGGATTATGATAGAGGGCCGCGAGACTTTGACCCGAGCGCAAAAATGGAGGCTCTAGACCCTTCCAGAGCTGAGATATCGAAACTCAAAATTTCGACCCGAAAAAAAAACGACAGTGTTACCCCTTACGTTTTTTTTTCGTTTTTGGGCGAAAAATCAAGTTTCTCCAATCTTCTCAAAACTCTGGATTATGATAGAGGGCCGCGAGACTTTGACCCGAGCGCAAAAATGGAGGCTCTAGACCCTTCCAAAGCTGAGATATCGAAACTCAAAATTTCGACCCGAAAAAAAAACGACAGTGTTACCCCTTACGTTTTTTTTAGTTTTTGGGCGAAAAATCAAGTTTCTCCAATCTTCTCAAAACTCTGGATTATGATAGAGGGCCGCGAGACTTTGACCCGAGCGCAAAAATGGAGGCTCTAGACCCTTCCAAAGCTGAGATATCGAAACTCAAAATTTCGACCCGAAAAAAAAACGACAGTGTTACCCCTTACGTTTTTTTTAGTTTTTGGGCGAAAAATAAAGTTTCTCCAATCTTCTCAAAACTCTGGATTATGATAGATGGCCGCGAGACTTTGACCCGAGCGCAAAAATGGAGGCTCTAGACCCTTCCAAAGCTGAGATATCGAAACTCAAAATTTCGACCCGAAAAAAAAACGACAGTGTTACCCCTTACGTTTTTTTTCGTTTTCGGGCGAAAAATCAAGTTTCTCCAATCTTCTCAAAACTCTGGATTATGATAGAGGGCCGCGAGACTTTGACCCGAGCGCAAAAATGGAGGCTCTAGACCCTTCCAGAGCTGAGATATCGAAACTCAAAATTTCGACCCGAAAAAAAAACGACAGTGTTACCCCTTACGTTTTTTTTAGTTTTTGGGCGAAAAATCAAGTTTCTCCTATCTTCTCAAAACTCTGGATTATGATAGAGGGCCGCGAGACTTTGACCCGAGCGCAAAAATGGAGGCTCTAGACCCTTCCAGAGCTGAGATATCGAAACTCAAAATTTCGACCCGAAAAAAAAACGACAGTGTTACCCCTTACGTTTTTTTCGTTTTCGGGCGAAAAATCAAGTTTCTCCAATCTTCTCAAAACTCTGGATTATGATAGAGGGCCGCGAGACTTTGACCCGAGCGCAAAAATGGAGGCTCTAGACCCTTCCAGAGCTGAGATATCGAAACTCAAAATTTCGACCCGAAAAAAAAACGACAGTGTTACCCCTTACGTTTTTTTTAGTTTTTGGGCGAAAAATCAAGTTTCTCCAATCTTCTCAAAACTCTGGATTATGATAGAGGGCCGCGAGACTTTGACCCGAGCGCAAAAATGGAGGCTCTAGACCCTTCCAGAGCTGAGATATCGAAACTCAAAATTTCGACCCCAAAAAAAACCGACAGTGTTACCCCTTACGTTTTTTTTCGTTTTCGGGCGAAAAATCAAGTTTCTCCAATCTTCTCAAAACTCTGGATTATGATAGAGGGCCGCGAGACTTTGACCCGAGCGCAAAAATGGAGGCTCTAGACCCTTCCAGAGCTGAGATATCGAAACTCAAAATTTCGACCCCAAAAAAAACCGACAGTGTTACCCCTTACGTTTTTTTTCGTTTTCGGGCGAAAAATCAAGTTTCTCCAATCTTCTCAAAACTCTGGATTATGATAGAGGGCCGCGAGACTTTGACCCGAGCGCAAAAATGGAGGCTCTAGACCCTTCCAGAGCTGAGATATCGAAACTCAAAATTTCGACCCGAAAAAAAAACGACAGTGTTACCCCTTACGTTTGTTTTTCGTTTTTGGGCGAAAAATCAAGTTTCTCCAATCTTCTCAAAACTCTGGATTATGATAGAGGGCCGCGAGACTTTGACCCGAGCGCAAAAATGGAGGCTCTAGACCCTTCCAGAGCTGAGATATCGAAACTCAAAATTTCGACCAGAAAAAAAAACGACAGTGTTACCCCTTACGTTTTTTTAGTTTTTGGGCAAAAAATCAAGTTTCTCCAATCTTCTCAAAACTCTGGATTATGATAGAGGGCCGCGAGACTTTGACCCGAGCGCAAAAATGGAGGCTCTAGACCATTCCAGAGCTGAGATATCGAAACTCAAAATTTCGACCAGAAAAAAAAAAAACGACAGTGTTACCCCTTACGTTTTTTTTAGTTTTTGGGCGAAAAATCAAGTTTCTCCAATCTTCTCAAAACTCTGGATTATGATAGAGGGCCGCGAGACTTTGACCCGAGCGCAAAAATGGAGGCTCTAGACCCTTCCAGAGCTGAGATATCGAAACTCAAAATTTCGACCCGAAAAAAAAAACGACAGTGTTACCCCTTACGTTTTTTTTTCGTTTTCGGGCGAAAAATCAAGTTTCTCCAATCTTCTCAAAACTCTGGATTATGATAGAGGGCCGCGAGACTTTGACCCGAGCGCAAAAATGGAGGCTCTAGACCCTTCCAGAGCTGAGATATCGAAACTCAAAATTTCGACCCCAAAAAAAACGACAGTGTTACCCCTTACGTTTTTTTTCGTTTTCGGGCGAAAAATCAAGTTTCTCCAATCTTCTCAAAACTCTGGATTATGATAGAGGGCCGCGAGACTTTGACCCGAGCGCAAAAATGGAGGCTCTAGACCCTTCCAAAGCTGAGATATCGAAACTCAAAATTTCGACCCGAAAAAAAAAACGACAGTGTTACCCCTTACGTTTTTTTTAGTTTTTGGGCGAAAAATAAAGTTTCTCCAATCTTCTCAAAACTCTGGATTATGATAGATGGCCGCGAGACTTTGACCCGAGCGCAAAAATGGAGGCTCTAGACCCTTCCAGAGCTGAGATATCGAAACTCAAAATTTCGACCCGAAAAAAAAAAAGACAATGTTACCCCTTACGTTTTTTTTAGTTTTCGGGCGAAAAATCAAGTTTCTCCAATCTTCTCAAAACTCTGGATTATGATAGAGGGCCGCGAGACTTTGACCCGAGCGCAAAAATGGAGGCTCTAGACCCTTCCAGAGCTGAGATATCGAAACTCAAAATTTCGACCCGAAAAAAAAACGACAGTGTTACCCCTTACGTTTTTTTTAGTTTTTGGGCGAAAAATCAAGTTTCTCCAATCTTCTCAAAACTCTGGATTATGATAGAGGGCCGCGAGATTTTGACCCGAGCGCAAAAATGGAGGCTCTAGACCCTTCCAGAGCTGAGATATCGAAACTCAAAATTTCGACCCGAAAAAAAAAACGACAGTGTTACCCCTTACGTTTTTTTTCGTTTTCGGGCGAAAAATCAAGTTTCTCCAATCTTCTCAAAACTCTGGATTATGATAGAGGGCCGCGAGACTTTGACCCGAGCGCAAAAATGGAGGCTCTAGACCCTTCCAAAGCTGAGATATCGAAACTCAAAATTTCGACCCGAAAAAAAAACGACAGTGTTACCCCTTACGTTTTTTTTTAGTTTTTGGGCGAAAAATCAAGTTTCTCCAATCTTCTCAAAACTCTGGATTATGATAGAGGGCCGCGAGACTTTGACCCGAGCGCAAAAATGGAGGCTCTAGACCCTTCCAGAGCTGAGATATCGAAACTCAAAATTTCGACCCCAAAAAAAAAACACGACAGTGTTACCCCTTACGTTTTTTTTAGTTTTTGGGCAAAAAATCAAGTTTCTCCAATCTTCTCAAAACTCTGGATTATGATAGAGGGCCGCGAGACTTTGACCCGAGCGCAAAAATGGAGGCTCTAGACCCTTCCAGAGCTGAGATATCGAAACTCAAAATTTCGACCCGAAAAAAAAACGACAGTGTTACCCCTTACGTTTTTTTTCGTTTTCGGGCAAAAAATCAAGTTTCTCCAATCTTCTCAAAACTCTGGATTATGATAGAGGGCCGCGAGACTTTGACCCGAGCGCAAAAATGGAGGCTCTAGACCCTTCCAGAGCTGAGATATCGAAACTCAAAATTTCGACCCCAAAAAAAAAACGACAGTGTTACCCCTTACGTTTTTTTTCGTTTTCGGGCGAAAAATCAAGTTTCTCCAATCTTCTCAAAACTCTGGATTATGATAGAGGGGCGCGAGACTTTGACCCGAGCGAAAAAATGGAGGCTCTAGACCCTTCCAGAGCTGAGATATCGAAACTCAAAATTTCGACCCGAAAAAAAAACGACAGTGTTACCCCTTACGTTTTTTTTCGTTTTCGGGCGAAAAATCAAGTTTCTCCAATCTTCTCAAAACTCTGGATTATGATAGAGGGCCGCGAGACTTTGACCCGAGCGCAAAAATGGAGGCTCTAGACCCTTCCACAGCTGAGATATCGAAACTCAAAATTTCGACCAGAAAAAAAAACGACAGTGTTACCCCTTACGTTTTTTTTAGTTTTTGGGCGAAAAATCAAGTTTCTCCAATCTTCTCAAAACTCTGGATTATGATAGAGGGCCGCGAGACTTTGACCCGAGCGCAAAAATGGAGGCTCTAGACCATTCCACAGCTGAGATATCGAAACTCAAAATTTCGACCAGAAAAAAAAAAAACGACAGTGTTACCCCTTACGTTTTTTTTAGTTTTTGGGCGAAAAATCAAGTTTCTCCAATCTTCTCAAAACTCTGGATTATGATAGAGGGCCGCGAGACTTTGACCCGAGCGCAAAAATGGAGGCTCTAGACCATTCCAGAGCTGGAATATCGAAACTCAAAATTTCGACCAGAAAAAAAAACGACAGTGTTACCCCTTACGTTTTTTTAGTTTTTGGGCGAAAAATCAAGTTTCTCCAATCTTCTCAAAACTCTGGATTATGATAGAGGGCCGCGAGACTTTGACCCGAGCGCAAAAATGGAGGCTCTAGACCCTTCCAGAGCTGAGATATCGAAACTCAAAATTTCGACCCGAAAAAAAAAACGACAGTGTTACCCCTTACGTTTTTTTTAGTTTTTGGGCGAAAAATCAAGTTTCTCCAATCTTCTCAAAACTCTGGATTATGATAGAGGGCCGCGAGACTTTGACCCGAGCGCAAAAATTGAGGCTCTAGACCCTTCCAGAGCTGAGATATCGAAACTCAAAATTTCGACCCCAAAAAAAAACGACAGTGTTACCCCTTACGTTTTTTTTCGTTTTCGGGCGAAAAATCAAGTTTCTCCAATCTTCTCACAACTCTGGATTATGATAGAGGGCCGCGAGACTTTGACCCGAGCGCAAAAATGGAGGCTCTAGACCCTTCCAAAGCTGAGATATCGAAACTCAAAATTTCGACCCGAAAAAAAAACGACAGTGTTACCCCTTACGTTTTTTTTAGTTTTCGGGCGAAAAATCAAGTTTCTCCAATCTTCTCAAAACTCTGGATTATGATAGAGGGCCGCGAGACTTTGACCCGAGCGCAAAAATGGAGGCTCTAGACCCTTCCAAAGCTGAGATATCGAAACTCAAAATTTCGACCCGAAAAAAAAACGACAGTGTTACCCCTTACGTTTTTTTTAGTTTTTGGGCGAAAAATAAAGTTTCTCCAATCTTCTCAAAACTCTGGATTATGATAGATGGCCGCGAGACTTTGACCCGAGCGCAAAAATGGAGGCTCTAGACCCTTCCAAAGCTGAGATATCGAAACTCAAAATTTCGACCCGAAAAAAGAACGACAGTGTTACCCCTTACGTTTTTTTTCGTTTTCGGGCGAAAAATCAAGTTTATCCAATCTTCTCAAAACTCTGGATTATGATAGAGGGCCGCGAGACTTTGACCCGAGCGCAAAAATGGAGGCTCTAGACCCTTCCAGAGCTGAGATATCGAAACTCAAAATTTCGACCCGAAAAAAAAACGACAGTGTTACCCCTTACGTTTTTTTTAGTTTTTGGGCGAAAAATCAAGTTTCTCCTATCTTCTCAAAACTCTGGATTATGATAGAGGGCCGCGAGACTTTGACCCGAGCGCAAAAATGGAGGCTCTAGACCCTTCCAGAGCTGAGATATCGAAACTCAAAATTTCGACCCCAAAAAAAAACGACAGTGTTACCCCTTACGTTTTTTTTAGTTTTTGGGCGAAAAATCAAGTTTCTCCAATCTTCTCAAAACTCTGGATTATGATAGAGGGCCGCGAGACTTTGACCCGAGCGCAAAAATGGAGGCTCTAGACCCTTCCAGAGCTGAGATATCGAAACTCAAAATTTCGACCCGAAAAAAAAACGACAGTGTTACCCCTTACGTTTTTTTTCGTTTTTGGGCGAAAAATCAAGTTTCTCCAATCTTCTCAAAACTCTGGATTATGATAGAGGGCCGCGAGACTTTGACCCGAGCGCAAAAATGGAGGCTCTAGACCCTTCCAGAGCTGAGATATCGAAACTCAAAATTTCGACCCGAAAAAAAAACGACAGTGTTACCCCTTACGTTTTTTTTAGTTTTTGGGCGAAAAATCAAGTTTCTCCAATCTTCTCAAAACTCTGGATTATGATAGAGGGCCGCGAGACTTTGACCCGAGCGCAAAAATGGAGGCTCTAGACCCTTCCAGAGCTGAGATATCGAAACTCAAAATTTCGACCCCAAAAAAAACCGACAGTGTTACCCCTTACGTTTTTTTTCGTTTTCGGGCGAAAAATCAAGTTTCTCCAATCTTCTCAAAACTCTGGATTATGATAGAGGGCCGCGAGACTTTGACCCGAGCGCAAAAATGGAGGCTCTAGACCCTTCCAGAGCTGAGATATCGAAACTCAAAATTTCGACCCGAAAAAAAACCGACAGTGTTACCCCTTACGTTTTTTTTCGTTTTCGGGCGAAAAATCAAGTTTCTCCAATCTTCTCAAAACTCTGGATTATGATAGAGGGCCGCGAGACTTTGACCCGAGCGCAAAAATGGAGGCTCTAGACCCTTCCAGAGCTGAGATATCGAAACTCAAAATTTCGACCCGAAAAAAAAACAACAGTGTTACCCCTTACGTTTTTTTTCGTTTTTGGGCGAAAAATCAAGTTTCTCCAATCTTCTCAAAACTCTGGATTATGATAGAGGGCCGCGAGACTTTGACCCGAGCGCAAAAATGGAGGCTCTAGACCCTTCCAGAGCTGAGATATCGAAACTCAAAATTTCGACCCGAAAAAAAAAACGACAGTGTTACCCCTTACGTTTTTTTTAGTTTTTGGGCGAAAAATCAAGTTTCTCCAATCTTCTCAAAACTCTGGATTATGATAGAGGGCCGCGAGACTTTGACCCGAGCGCAAAAATGGAGGCTCTAGACCCTTCCAGAGCTGAGATATCGAAACTCAAAATTTCGACCCGAAAAAAAAACGACAGTGTTACCCCTTACGTTTTTTTTTGTTTTTGGGCGAAAAATCAAGTTTCTCCAATCTTCTCAAAACTCTGGATTATGATAGAGGGCCGCGAGACTTTGACCCGAGCGCAAAAATGGAGGCTCTAGACCCTTCCAAAGCTGAGATATCGAAACTCAAAATTTCGACCCGAAAAAAAACCGACAGTGTTACCCCTTACGTTTTTTTTAGTTTTTGGGCGAAAAATCAAGTTTCTCCAATCTTCTCAAAACTCTGGATTATGATAGAGGGCCGCGAGACTTTGACCCGAGCGCAAAAATGGAGGCTCTAGACCCTTCCAGAGCTGAGATATCGAAACTCAAAATTTCGACCCGAAAAAAAAACGACAGTGTTACCCCTTACGTTTTTTTTCGTTTTTGGGCGAAAAATCAAGTTTCTCCAATCTTCTCAAAACTCTGGATTATGATAGAGGGCCGCGAGACTTTGACCCGAGCGCAAAAATGGAGGCTCTAGACCCTTCCAGAGCTGAGATATCGAAACTCAAAATTTCGACCAGAAAAAAAAACGACAGTGTTACCCCTTACGTTTTTTTTAGTTTTTGGGCAAAAAATCAAGTTTCTCCAATCTTCTCAAAACTCTGGATTATGATAGAGGGCCGCGAGACTTTGACCCAAGCGCAAAAATGGAGGCTCTAGACCATTCCAGAGCTGAGATATCGAAACTCAAAATTTCGACCAGAAAAAAAAAAAACGACAGTGTTACCCCTTACGTTTTTTTTAGTTTTTGGGCGAAAAATCAAGTTTCTCCAATCTTCTCAAAACTCTGGATTATGATAGAGGGCCACGAGACTTTGACCCGAGCGCAAAAATGGAGGCTCTAGACCCTTCCAGAGCTGAGATATCGAAACTCAAAATTTCAACCAGAAAAAAAAAAACGACAGTGTTACCCCTTACGTTTTTTTTAGTTTTTGGGCGAAAAATCAAGTTTCTCCAATCATCTCAAAACTCTGGATTATGATAGAGGGCCGCGAGACTTTGACCCGAGCGCAAAAATGGAGGCTCTAGACCCTTCCAGAGCTGAGATATCGAAACTCAAAATTTCGACCCGAAAAAAAAACGACAGTGTTACCCCTTACGTTTTTTTTCGTTTTTGGGCGAAAAATCAAGTTTCTCCAATCTTCTCAAAACTCTGGATTATGATAGAGGGCCGCGAGACTTTGACCCGAGCGCAAAAATGGAGGCTCTAGACCCTTCCAGAGCTGAGATATCGAAACTCAAAATTTCGACCCGAAAAAAAAACGACAGTGTTACCCCTTACGTTTTTTTTAGTTTTTGGGCGAAAAATCAAGTTTCTCCAATCTTCTCAAAACTCTGGATTATGATAGAGCAGCCTTTCTCAAACTTTTTTCAGTCAGGGCACCTTTTAAAAGTGCATAAAATCTCAAGGCACCCCAGTGTAAAATATAATTTAAAAACACTGCATAACCCACATTTAAATGCAAATGTCTTGTTTAGTTAGACAGAACAGTAATGAACAGAGCATAATATGAACTGTAAATAACAATAATAATAAAAACTTTATAGCACCTTTAAAAACACAGGTTTGCAAAGTAATTCACAAAATAATTAATCAGAGACACAAATGCCATAAAACCGTAAGAGGTGGACCGCCCAATACAAGAACCCAATAACAAATCCAGAGCAGGAGAACTCAAATGAAGTGCAGGATGCAGATAAAATAAAATAAAAATCCCCGGCTCTTATGGGGATTTTCTTTTCAAAAAACGATCCATCATGCTGTAACTAAAGTGGCCTAAATTCACGTTTATTTTTACGTTTCTGTCAGTCTGAGGTGTTGCTATAACGCGTTGCTATGGATTGCGTCACTTGCGTCAAGTTGTGTGCGTCTTGCTTCGGTCTTGTGAGACGGATTTTTTTTATGATTAATTTTATATATTTATCTAAAATGAATTTACAATTTTATTAATATGTTCATATGTTTAAAAAGAAGAATGTAAATATGTAAATTCAAATATATTTATATATGAAATGTCAGCTGTTTTTTTTTCTGTTTTTTTTTTTTTCACATTTTTTTTAGCCTACGTAATTTTTTGGCGGCACCCCTGACACAGCTAGGGGGCACCCCAGTGTGCCGCGGCACCCACTTTGAGAAAGGCTGTGATAGAGGGCCGCGAGACTTTGACCCGAGCGCAAAAATAGAGGCTCTAGACCCTTCCAGAGCTGAGATATCGAAACTCAAAATTTCGACCCCAAAAAAAACCGACAGTGTTACCCCTTACGTTTTTTTTCGTTTTCGGGCGAAAAATCAAGTTTCTCCAATCTTCTCAAAACTCTGGATTATGATAGATGGCCGCGAGACTTTGACCCGAGCGCAAAAATGGAGGCTCTAGACCCTTCCAAAGCTGAGATATCGAAACTCAAAATTTCGACCCGAAAAAAAAACGACAGTGTTACCCCTTACGTTTTTTTTTCGTTTTCGGGCGAAAAATCAAGTTTATCCAATCTTCTCAAAACTCTGGATTATGATAGAGGGCCGCGAGACTTTGACCCGAGCGCAAAAATGGAGGCTCTAGACCCTTCCAGAGCTGAGATATCGAAACTCAAAATTTCGACCCGAAAAAAAAACGACAGTGTTACCCCTTACGTTTTTTTTAGTTTTTGGGCGAAAAATCAAGTTTCTCCTATCTTCTCAAAACTCTGGATTATGATAGAGGGCCGCGAGACTTTGACCCGAGCGCAAAAATGGAGGCTCTAGACCCTTCCAGAGCTGAGATATCGAAACTCAAAATTTCGACCCGAAAAAAAAACGACAGTGTTACCCCTTACGTTTTTTTTAGTTTTTGGGCGAAAAATCAAGTTTCTCCAATCTTCTCAAAACTCTGGATTATGATAGAGGGCCGCGAGACTTTGACCCGAGCGCAAAAATGGAGGCTCTAGACCCTTCCAGAGCTGAGATATCGAAACTCAAAATTTCGACCCGAAAAAAAAACGACAGTGTTACCCCTTACGTTTTTTTTCGTTTTCGGGCGAAAAATCAAGTTTCTCCAATCTTCTCAAAACTCTGGATTATGATAGAGGGCCGCGAGACTTTGACCCGAGCGCAAAAATGGAGGCTCTAGACCCTTCCAGAGCTGAGATATCGAAACTCAAAATTTCGACCCGAAAAAAAAACGACAGTGTTACCCCTTACGTTTTTTTTAGTTTTTGGGCGAAAAATCAAGTTTCTCCAATCTTCTCAAAACTCTGGATTATGATAGAGGGCCGCGAGACTTTGACCCGAGCGCAAAAATGGAGGCTCTAGACCCTTCCAGAGCTGAGATATCGAAACTCAAAATTTCGACCCCAAAAAAAACCGACAGTGTTACCCCTTACGTTTTTTTTCGTTTTCGGGCGAAAAATCAAGTTTCTCCAATCTTCTCAAAACTCTGGATTATGATAGAGGGCCGCGAGACTTTGACCCGAGCGCAAAAATGGAGGCTCTAGACCCTTCCAGAGCTGAGATATCGAAACTCAAAATTTCGACCCCAAAAAAAACCGACAGTGTTACCCCTTACGTTTTTTTTTCGTTTTCGGGCGAAAAATCAAGTTTCTCCAATCTTCTCAAAACTCTGGATCATGATAGAGGGCCGCGAGACTTTGACCCGAGCGCAAAAATGGAGGCTCTAGACCCTTCCAGAGCTGAGATATCGAAACTCAAAATTTCGACCCGAAAAAAAAAACGACAGTGTTACCCCTTACGTTTTTTTTAGTTTTTGGGCGAAAAATCAAGTTTCTCCAATCTTCTCAAAACTCTGGATTATGATAGAGGGCCGCGAGACTTTGACCCGAGCGCAAAAATGGAGGCTCTAGACCCTTCCAGAGCTGAGATATCGAAACTCAAAATTTCGACCCGAAAAAAAAACGACAGTGTTACCCCTTACGTTTTTTTTTGTTTTTGGGCGAAAAATCAAGTTTCTCCAATCTTCTCAAAACTCTGGATTATGATAGAGGGCCGCGAGACTTTGACCCGAGCGCAAAAATGGAGGCTCTAGACCCTTCCAAAGCTGAGATATCGAAACTCAAAATTTCGACCCGAAAAAAAACCGACAGTGTTACCCCTTACGTTTTTTTTAGTTTTTGGGCGAAAAATCAAGTTTCTCCAATCTTCTCAAAACTCTGGATTATGATAGAGGGCCGCGAGACTTTGACCCGAGCGCAAAAATGGAGGCTCTAGACCCTTCCAGAGCTGAGATATCGAAACTCAAAATTTCGACCCGAAAAAAAAACGACAGTGTTACCCCTTACGTTTTTTTTCGTTTTTGGGCGAAAAATCAAGTTTCTCCAATCTTCTCAAAACTCTGGATTATGATAGAGGGCCGCGAGACTTTGACCCGAGCGCAAAAATGGAGGCTCTAGACCCTTCCAGAGCTGAGATATCGAAACTCAAAATTTCGACCAGAAAAAAAAAACGACAGTGTTACCCCTTACGTTTTTTTTAGTTTTTGGGCAAAAAATCAAGTTTCTCCAATCTTCTCAAAACTCTGGATTATGATAGAGGGCCGCGAGACTTTGACCCAAGCGCAAAAATGGAGGCTCTAGACCATTCCAGAGCTGAGATATCGAAACTCAAAATTTCGACCAGAAAAAAAAAAAACGACAGTGTTACCCCTTACGTTTTTTTTAGTTTTTGGGCGAAAAATCAAGTTTCTCCAATCTTCTCAAAACTCTGGATTATGATAGAGGGCCGCGAGACTTTGACCCGAGCGCAAAAATGGAGGCTCTAGACCCTTCCAGAGCTGAGATATCGAAACTCAAAATTTCAACCAGAAAAAAAAAAACGACAGTGTTACCCCTTACGTTTTTTTTAGTTTTTGGGCGAAAAATCAAGTTTCTCCAATCATCTCAAAACTCTGGATTATGATAGAGGGCCGCGAGACTTTGACCCGAGCGCAAAAATGGAGGCTCTAGACCCTTCCAGAGCTGAGATATCGAAACTCAAAATTTCGACCCGAAAAAAAAACGACAGTGTTACCCCTTACGTTTTTTTTTGTTTTTGGGCGAAAAATCAAGTTTCTCCAATCTTCTCAAAACTCTGGATTATGATAGAGGGCCGCGAGACTTTGACCCGAGCGCAAAAATGGAGGCTCTAGACCCTTCCAGAGCTGAGATATCGAAACTCAAAATTTCGACCAGAAAAAAAAACGACAGTGTTACCCCTTACGTTTTTTTTAGTTTTTGGGCAAAAAATCAAGTTTCTCCAATCTTCTCAAAACTCTGGATTATGATAGAGGGCCGCGAGACTTTGACCCAAGCGCAAAAATGGAGGCTCTAGACCATTCCAGAGCTGAGATATCGAAACTCAAAATTTCGACCAGAAAAAAAAAAAACGACAGTGTTACCCCTTACGTTTTTTTTAGTTTTTGGGCGAAAAATCAAGTTTCTCCAATCTTCTCAAAACTCTGGATTATGATAGAGGGCCGCGAGACTTTGACCCGAGCGCAAAAATGGAGGCTCTAGACCCTTCCAGAGCTGAGATATCGAAACTCAAAATTTCAACCAGAAAAAAAAAAACGACAGTGTTACCCCTTACGTTTTTTTTAGTTTTTGGGCGAAAAATCAAGTTTCTCCAATCATCTCAAAACTCTGGATTATGATAGAGGGCCGCGAGACTTTGACCCGAGCGCAAAAATGGAGGCTCTAGACCCTTCCAGAGCTGAGATATCGAAACTCAAAATTTCGACCCGAAAAAAAAACGACAGTGTTACCCCTTACGTTTTTTTTCGTTTTTGGGCGAAAAATCAAGTTTCTCCAATCTTCTCAAAACTCTGGATTATGATAGAGGGCCGCGAGACTTTGACCCGAGCGCAAAAATGGAGGCTCTAGACCCTTCCAGAGCTGAGATATCGAAACTCAAAATTTCGACCCGAAAAAAAAACGACAGTGTTACCCCTTACGGTTTTTTTAGTTTTTGGGCGAAAAATCAAGTTTCTCCAATCTTCTCAAAACTCTGGATTATGATAGAGGGCCGCGAGACTTTGACCCGAGCGCAAAAATGGAGGCTCTAGACCCTTCCAGAGCTGAGATATCGAAACTCAAAATTTCGACCCGAAAAAAAAACGACAGTGTTACCCCTTACGTTTTTTTTAGTTTTTGGGCGAAAAATCAAGTTTCTCCAATCTTCTCAAAACTCTGGATTATGATAGAGCAGCCTTTCTCAAACTTTTTTCAGTCAGGGCACCTTTCAAAAGTGCATAAAATCTCAAGGCACCCCAGTGTAAAATATAATTTAAAAACACTGCATAACCCACATTTAAATGCAAATGTCTTGTTTAGTTAGACAGAACAGTAATGAACAGAGCATAATATGAACTGTAAATAACAATAATAATAAAAACTTTATAGCACCTTTAAAAACACAGGTTTGCAAAGTAATTCACAAAATAATTAATCAGAGACACAAATGCCATAAAACCGTAAGAGGTGGACCGCCCAATACAAGAACCCAATAACAAATCCAGAGCAGGAGAACTCAAATGAAGTGCAGGATGCAGATAAAATAAAATAAAAATCCCCGGCTCTTATGGGGATTTTCTTTTCAAAAAACGATCCATCATGCTGTAACTAAAGTGGCCTAAATTCACGTTTATTTTTACGTTTCTGTCAGTCTGAGGTGTTGCTATAACGCGTTGCTATGGATTGCGTCACTTGCGTCAAGTTGTGTGCGTCTTGCTTCGGTCTTGTGAGACGGATTTTTTTTATGATTAATTTTATATATTTATCTAAAATGAATTTACAATTTTATTAATATGTTCATATGTTTAAAAAGAAGAATGTAAATATGTAAATTCAAATATATTTATATATGAAATGTCAGCTGTTTTTTTTCTGTTTTTTTTTTTTTCACATTTTTTTTAGCCTACGTAATTTTTTGGCGGCACCCCTGACACAGCTAGGGGGCACCCCAGTGTGCCGCGGCACCCACTTTGAGAAAGGCTGTGATAGAGGGCCGCGAGACTTTGACCCGAGCGCAAAAATAGAGGCTCTAGACCCTTCCAGAGCTGAGATATCGAAACTCAAAATTTCGACCCCAAAAAAAACCGACAGTGTTACCCCTTACGTTTTTTTTCGTTTTCGGGCGAAAAATCAAGTTTCTCCAATCTTCTCAAAACTCTGGATTATGATAGAGGGCCGCGAGACTTTGACCCGAGCGCAAAAATGGAGGCTCTAGACCCTTCCAGAGCTGAGATATCGAAACTCAAAATTTCGACCCGAAAAAAAAACGACAGTGTTACCCCTTACGTTTTTTTTCGTTTTTGGGCGAAAAATCAAGTTTCTCCAATCTTCTCAAAACTCTGGATTATGATAGAGGGCCGCGAGACTTTGACCCGAGCGCAAAAATGGAGGCTCTAGACCCTTCCAGAGCTGAGATATCGAAACTCAAAATTTCGACCCGAAAAAAAAAACGACAGTGTTACCCCTTACGTTTTTTTTCGTTTTCGGGCGAAAAATCAAGTTTCTCCAATCTTCTCAAAACTCTGGATTATGATAGAGGGCCGCGAGACTTTGACCCGAGCGCAAAAATGGAGGCTCTAGACCCTTCCAAGGCTGAGATATCGAAACTCAAAATTTCGACCCGAAAAAAAACCGACAGTGTTACCCCTTACGTTTTTTTTAGTTTTTGGGCGAAAAATCAAGTTTCTCCAATCTTCTCAAAACTCTGGATTATGATAGAGGGCCGCGAGACTTTGACCCGAGCGCAAAAATGGAGGCTCTAGACCCTTCCAGAGCTGAGATATCGAAACTCAAAATTTCGACCCCAAAAAAAAACGACAGTGTTACCCCTTACGTTTTTTTTAGTTTTTGGGCGAAAAATCAAGTTTCTCCAATCTTCTCAAAACTCTGGATTATGATAGAGGGCCGCGAGACTTTGACCCGAGCGCAAAAATGGAGGCTCTAGACCCTTCGAAAGCTGAGATATCGAAACTCAAAACTTCGACCCGAAAAAAAAACGACAGTGTTACCCCTTACGTTTTTTTTCGTTTTCGGGCGAAAAATCAAGTTTCTCCAATCTTCTCAAAACTCTGGATTATGATAGAGGGCCGCGAGACTTTGACCCGAGCGCAAAAATGGAGGCTCTAGACCCTTCCAGAGCTGAGATATCGAAACTCAAAATTTCGACCCGAAAAAAAAACGACAGTGTTACCCCTTACGTTTTTTTTCGTTTTTGGGCGAAAAATCAAGTTTCTCCAATCTTCTCAAAACTCTGGATTATGATAGAGGGCCGCGAGACTTTGACCCGAGCGCAAAAATGGAGGCTCTAGACCCTTCCAGAGCTGAGATATCGAAACTCAAAATTTCGACCAGAAAAAAAAACGACAGTGTTACCCCTTACGTTTTTTTTAGTTTTTGGGCAAAAAATCAAGTTTCTCCAATCTTCTCAAAACTCTGGATTATGATAGAGGGCCGCGAGACTTTGACCCGAGCGCAAAAATGGAGGCTCTAGACCATTCCAGAGCTGAGATATCGAAACTCAAAATTTCGACCCGAAAAAAAAAACGACAGTGTTACCCCTTACGTTTTTTTTAGTTTTTGGGCGAAAAATCAAGTTTCTCCAATCTTCTCAAAACTCTGGATTATGATAGAGGGCCGCGAGACTTTGACCCGAGCGCAAAAATGGAGGCTCTAGACCATTCCAGAGCTGAGATATCGAAACTCAAAATTTCGACCAGAAAAAAAAAACGACAGTGTTACCCCTTACGTTTTTTTTAGTTTTTGGGCGAAAAATCAAGTTTCTCCAATCTTCTCAAAACTCTGGATTATGATAGAGGGCCGCGAGACTTTGACCCGAGCGCAAAAATGGAGGCTCTAGACCCTTCCAAAGCTGAGATATCGAAACTCAAAATTTCGACCCGAAAAAAAAACGACAGTGTTACCCCTTACGTTTTTTTTAGTTTTTGGGCGAAAAATAAAGTTTCTCCAATCTTCTCAAAACTCTGGATTATGATAGATGGCCGCGAGACTTTGACCCGAGCGCAAAAATGGAGGCTCTAGACCCTTCCAAAGCTGAGATATCGAAACTCAAAATTTCGACCCGAAAAAAAAACGACAGTGTTACCCCTTACGTTTTTTTTCGTTTTCGGGCGAAAAATCAAGTTTCTCCAATCTTCTCAAAACTCTGGATTATGATAGAGGGCCGCGAGACTTTGACCCGAGCGCAAAAATGGAGGCTCTAGACCCTTCCAGAGCTGAGATATCGAAACTCAAAATTTCGACCCGAAAAAAAAACGACAGTGTTACCCCTTACGTTTTTTTTAGTTTTTGGGCGAAAAATCAAGTTTCTCCTATCTTCTCAAAACTCTGGATTATGATAGAGGGCCGCGAGACTTTGACCCGAGCGCAAAAATGGAGGCTCTAGACCCTTCCAGAGCTGAGATATCGAAACTCAAAATTTCGACCCCCAAAAAAAAAAAACGACAGTGTTACCCCTTACGTTTTTTTTAGTTTTTGGGCGAAAAATCAAGTTTCTCCAATCTTCTCAAAACTCTGGATTATGATAGAGGGCCGCGAGACTTTGACCCGAGCGCAAAAATGGAGGCTCTAGACCCTTCCAGAGCTGAGATATCGAAACTCAAAATTTCGACCAGAAAAAAAAAAACGACAGTGTTACCCCTTACGTTTTTTTTAGTTTTTGGGCGAAAAATCAAGTTTCTCCAATCATCTCAAAACTCTGGATTATGATAGAGGGCCGCGAGACTTTGACCCGAGCGCAAAAATGGAGGCTCTAGACCCTTCCAGAGCTGAGATATCGAAACTCAAAATTTCGACCCGAAAAAAAAACGACAGTGTTACCCCTTACGTTTTTTTTAGTTTTTGGGCGAAAAATCAAGTTTCTCCAATCTTCTCAAAACTCTGGATTATGATAGAGGGCCGCGAGACTTTGACCCGAGCGCAAAAATGGAGGCTCTAGACCAGGGTTCACCAATCTCGGTCCTGGAGGGCCACTGTCCCTGCAGAGTTTAGCTCCAGCCCTGATCAAACACACCTGAGCAAGCTGATCAAGGACTTCAGGATCAGTAGAAACTCACAGGTAGGCGTGTTTGATCAGGGTTGGAGCTAAACTCTGCAGGGACAGTGGCCCTCCAGGACCGAGATTGGTGAACCCTGCTCTAGACCCTTCCAGAGCTGAGATATCGAAACTCAAAATTTCGACCCGAAAAAAAAACGACAGTGTTACCCCTTACGGTTTTTTTAGTTTTTGGGCGAAAAATCAAGTTTCTCCAATCTTCTCAAAACTCTGGATTATGATAGAGGGCCGCGAGACTTTGACCCGAGCGCAAAAATGGAGGCTCTAGACCCTTCCAGAGCTGAGATATCGAAACTCAAAATTTCGACCCGAAAAAAAAACGACAGTGTTACCCCTTACGTTTTTTTTAGTTTTTGGGCGAAAAATCAAGTTTCTCCAATCTTCTCAAAACTCTGGATTATGATAGAGGGCCGCGAGACTTTGACCCGAGCGCAAAAATAGAGGCTCTAGACCCTTCCAGAGCTGAGATATCGAAACTCAAAATTTCGACCCCAAAAAAAACCGACAGTGTTACCCCTTACGTTTTTTTTCGTTTTCGGGCGAAAAATCAAGTTTCTCCAATCTTCTCAAAACTCTGGATTATGATAGAGGGCCGCGAGACTTTGACCCGAGCGCAAAAATGGAGGCTCTAGACCCTTCCAGAGCTGAGATATCGAAACTCAAAATTTCGACCCGAAAAAAAAACGACAGTGTTACCCCTTACGTTTTTTTTCGTTTTTGGGCGAAAAATCAAGTTTCTCCAATCTTCTCAAAACTCTGGATTATGATAGAGGGCCGCGAGACTTTGACCCGAGCGCAAAAATGGAGGCTCTAGACCCTTCCAGAGCTGAGATATCGAAACTCAAAATTTCGACCCGAAAAAAAAAACGACAGTGTTACCCCTTACGTTTTTTTTCGTTTTCGGGCGAAAAATCAAGTTTCTCCAATCTTCTCAAAACTCTGGATTATGATAGAGGGCCGCGAGACTTTGACCCGAGCGCAAAAATGGAGGCTCTAGACCCTTCCAAGGCTGAGATATCGAAACTCAAAATTTCGACCCGAAAAAAAACCGACAGTGTTACCCCTTACGTTTTTTTTAGTTTTTGGGCGAAAAATCAAGTTTCTCCAATCTTCTCAAAACTCTGGATTATGATAGAGGGCCGCGAGACTTTGACCCGAGCGCAAAAATGGAGGCTCTAGACCCTTCCAGAGCTGAGATATCGAAACTCAAAATTTCGACCCCAAAAAAAAACGACAGTGTTACCCCTTACGTTTTTTTTAGTTTTTGGGCGAAAAATCAAGTTTCTCCAATCTTCTCAAAACTCTGGATTATGATAGAGGGCCGCGAGACTTTGACCCGAGCGCAAAAATGGAGGCTCTAGACCCTTCGAAAGCTGAGATATCGAAACTCAAAATTTCGACCCGAAAAAAAAACGACAGTGTTACCCCTTACGTTTTTTTTCGTTTTCGGGCGAAAAATCAAGTTTCTCCAATCTTCTCAAAACTCTGGATTATGATAGAGGGCCGCGAGACTTTGACCCGAGCGCAAAAATGGAGGCTCTAGACCCTTCCAGAGCTGAGATATCGAAACTCAAAATTTCGACCCCAAAAAAAACCGACAGTGTTACCCCTTACGTTTTTTTTCGTTTTCGGGCGAAAAATCAAGTTTCTCCAATCTTCTCAAAACTCTGGATTATGATAGAGGGCCGCGAGACTTTGACCCGAGCGCAAAAATGGAGGCTCTAGACCCTTCCAGAGCTGAGATATCGAAACTCAAAATTTCGACCCGAAAAAAAAACGACAGTGTTACCCCTTACGTTTTTTTTCGTTTTTGGGCGAAAAATCAAGTTTCTCCAATCTTCTCAAAACTCTGGATTATGATAGAGGGCCGCGAGACTTTGACCCGAGCGCAAAAATGGAGGCTCTAGACCCTTCCAGAGCTGAGATATCGAAACTCAAAATTTCGACCAGAAAAAAAAACGACAGTGATACCCCTTACGTTTTTTTTAGTTTTTGGGCAAAAAATCAAGTTTCTCCAATCTTCTCAAAACTCTGGATTATGATAGAGGGCCGCGAGACTTTGACCCGAGCGCAAAAATGGAGGCTCTAGACCATTCCAGAGCTGAGATTTTGAAACTCAAAATTTCGACCAGAAAAAAAAAACGACAGTGTTACCCCTTACGTTTTTTTTAGTTTTTGGGCGAAAAATCAAGTTTCTCCAATCTTCTCAAAACTCTGGATTATGATAGAGGGCCGCGAGACTTTGACCCGAGCGCAAAAATGGAGGCTCTAGACCCTTCCAAAGCTGAGATATCGAAACTCAAAATTTCGACCCGAAAAAAAAACGACAGTGTTACCCCTTACGTTTTTTTTAGTTTTTGGGCGAAAAATAAAGTTTCTCCAATCTTCTCAAAACTCTGGATTATGATAGATGGCCGCGAGACTTTGACCCGAGCGCAAAAATGGAGGCTCTAGACCCTTCCAAAGCTGAGATATCGAAACTCAAAATTTCGACCCGAAAAAAAAACGACAGTGTTACCCCTTACGTTTTTTTTCGTTTTCGGGCGAAAAATCAAGTTTCTCCAATCTTCTCAAAACTCTGGATTATGATAGAGGGCCGCGAGAGTTTGACCCGAGCGCAAAAATGGAGGCTCTAGACCCTTCCAGAGCTGAGATATCGAAACTCAAAATTTCGACCCGAAAAAAAAACGACAGTGTTACCCCTTACGTTTTTTTTAGTTTTTGGGCGAAAAATCAAGTTTCTCCTATCTTCTCAAAACTCTGGATTATGATAGAGGGCCGCGAGACTTTGACCCGAGCGCAAAAATGGAGGCTCTAGACCCTTCCAGAGCTGAGATATCGAAACTCAAAATTTCGACCCCAAAAAAAAACGACAGTGTTACCCCTTACGTTTTTTTTCGTTTTCGGGCGAAAAATCAAGTTTCTCCAATCTTCTCAAAACTCTGGATTATGATAGAGGGCCGCGAGACTTTGACCCGAGCGCAAAAATGGAGGCTCTAGACCCTTCCAGAGCTGAGATATCGAAACTCAAAATTTCGACCCCAAAAAAAACCGACAGTGTTACCCCTTACGTTTTTTTTTCGTTTTCGGGCGAAAAATCAAGTTTCTCCAATCTTCTCAAAACTCTGGATTATGATAGAGGGCCGCGAGACTTTGACCCGAGCGCAAAAATGGAGGCTCTAGACCCTTCCAGAGCTGAGATATCGAAACTCAAAATTTCGACCCGAAAAAAAAACGACAGTGTTACCCCTTACGTTTTTTTTCGTTTTTGGGCGAAAAATCAAGTTTCTCCAATCTTCTCAAAACTCTGGATTATGATAGAGGGCCGCGAGACTTTGACCCGAGCGCAAAAATGGAGGCTCTAGACCCTTCCAGAGCTGAGATATCGAAACTCAAAATTTCGACCAGAAAAAAAAACGACAGTGTTACCCCTTACGTTTTTTTTAGTTTTTGGGCAAAAAATCAAGTTTCTCCAATCTTCTCAAAACTCTGGATTATGATAGAGGGCCGCGAGACTTTGACCCGAGCGCAAAAATGGAGGCTCTAGACCATTCCAGAGCTGAGATATCGAAACTCAAAATTTCGACCAGAAAAAAAAAAACGACAGTGTTACCCCTTACGTTTTTTTTAGTTTTTGGGCGAAAAATCAAGTTTCTCCAATCTTCTCAAAACTCTGGATTATGATAGAGGGCCGCGAGACTTTGACCCGAGCGCAAAAATGGAGGCTCTAGACCCTTCCAGAGCTGAGATATCGAAACTCAAAATTTCGACCAGAAAAAAAAAAACGACAGTGTTACCCCTTACGTTTTTTTTAGTTTTTGGGCGAAAAATCAAGTTTCTCCAATCATCTCAAAACTCTGGATTATGATAGAGGGCCGCGAGACTTTGACCCGAGCGCAAAAATGGAGGCTCTAGACCCTTCCAGAGCTGAGATATCGAAACTCAAAATTTCGACCCGAAAAAAAAACGACAGTGTTACCCCTTACGTTTTTTTTCGTTTTTGGGCGAAAAATCAAGTTTCTCCAATCTTCTCAAAACTCTGGATTATGATAGAGGGCCGCGAGACTTTGACCCGAGCGCAAAAATGGAGGCTCTAGACCCTTCCAGAGCTGAGATATCGAAACTCAAAATTTCGACCCGAAAAAAAAACGACAGTGTTACCCCTTACGTTTTTTTTAGTTTTTGGGCGAAAAATCAAGTTTCTCCAATCTTCTCAAAACTCTGGATTATGATAGAGGGCCGCGAGACTTTGACCCGAGCGCAAAAATGGAGGCTCTAGACCCTTCCAGAGCTGAGATATCGAAACTCAAAATTTCGACCCCAAAAAAAACCGACAGTGTTACCCCTTACGTTTTTTTTCGTTTTCGGGCGAAAAATCAAGTTTCTCCAATCTTCTCAAAACTCTGGATTATGATAGAGGGCCGCGAGACTTTGACCCGAGCGCAAAAATGGAGGCTCTAGACCCTTCCAGAGCTGAGATATCGAAACTCAAAATTTCGACCCGAAAAAAAAACGACAGTGTTACCCCTTACGTTTTTTTTCGTTTTTGGGCGAAAAATCAAGTTTCTCCAATCTTCTCAAAACTCTGGATTATGATAGAGGGCCGCGAGACTTTGACCCGAGCGCAAAAATGGAGGCTCTAGACCCTTCCAGAGCTGAGATATCGAAACTCAAAATTTCGACCCGAAAAAAAAAACGACAGTGTTACCCCTTACGTTTTTTTTCGTTTTCGGGCGAAAAATCAAGTTTCTCCAATCTTCTCAAAACTCTGGATTATGATAGAGGGCCGCGAGACTTTGACCCGAGCGCAAAAATGGAGGCTCTAGACCCTTCCAAGGCTGAGATATCGAAACTCAAAATTTCGACCCGAAAAAAAACCGACAGTGTTACCCCTTACGTTTTTTTTAGTTTTTGGGCGAAAAATCAAGTTTCTCCAATCTTCTCAAAACTCTGGATTATGATAGAGGGCCGCGAGACTTTGACCCGAGCGCAAAAATGGAGGCTCTAGACCCTTCCAGAGCTGAGATATCGAAACTCAAAATTTCGACCCCAAAAAAAAACGACAGTGTTACCCCTTACGTTTTTTTTAGTTTTTGGGCGAAAAATCAAGTTTCTCCAATCTTCTCAAAACTCTGGATTATGATAGAGGGCCGCGAGACTTTGACCCGAGCGCAAAAATGGAGGCTCTAGACCCTTCCAGAGCTGAGATATCGAAACTCAAAATTTCGACCAGAAAAAAAAACGACAGTGTTACCCCTTACGTTTTTTTTAGTTTTTGGGCAAAAAATCAAGTTTCTCCAATCTTCTCAAAACTCTGGATTATGATAGAGGGCCGCGAGACTTTGACCCGAGCGCAAAAATGGAGGCTCTAGACCATTCCAGAGCTGAGATATCGAAACTCAAAATTTCGACCAGAAAAAAAAAACGACAGTTTTACCCCTTACATTTTTTTTAGTTTTTGGGCGAAAAATCAAGTTTCTCCAATCTTCTCAAAACTCTGGATTATGATAGAGGGCCGCGAGACTTTGACCCGAGCGCAAAAATGGAGGCTCTAGACCATTCCAGAGCTGAGATATCGAAACTCAAAATTTCGACCAGAAAAAAAAAACGACAGTGTTACCCCTTACGTTTTTTTTAGTTTTTGGGCGAAAAATCAAGTTTCTCCAATCTTCTCAAAACTCTGGATTATGATAGAGGGCCGCGAGACTTTGACCCGAGCGCAAAAATGGAGGCTCTAGACCCTTCCAGAGCTGAGATATCGAAACTCAAAATTTCGACCAGAAAAAAAAACGACAGTGTTACCCCTTACGTTTTTTTTAGTTTTTGGGCAAAAAATCAAGTTTCTCCAATCTTCTCAAAACTCTGGATTATGATAGAGGGCCGCGAGACTTTGACCCAAGCGCAAAAATGGAGGCTCTAGACCATTCCAGAGCTGAGATATCGAAACTCAAAATTTCGACCAGAAAAAAAAAAAACGACAGTGTTACCCCTTACGTTTTTTTTAGTTTTTGGGCGAAAAATCAAGTTTCTCCAATCTTCTCAAAACTCTGGATTATGATAGAGGGCCGCGAGACTTTGACCCGAGCGCAAAAATGGAGGCTCTAGACCCTTCCAGAGCTGAGATATCGAAACTCAAAATTTCAACCAGAAAAAAAAAAAACGACAGTGTTACCCCTTACGTTTTTTTTAGTTTTTGGGCGAAAAATCAAGTTTCTCCAATCATCTCAAAACTCTGGATTATGATAGAGGGCCGCGAGACTTTGACCCGAGCGCAAAAATGGAGGCTCTAGACCCTTCCAGAGCTGAGATATCGAAACTCAAAATTTCGACCCGAAAAAAAAACGACAGTGTTACCCCTTACGTTTTTTTTTGTTTTTGGGCGAAAAATCAAGTTTCTCCAATCTTCTCAAAACTCTGGATTATGATAGAGGGCCGCGAGACTTTGACCCGAGCGCAAAAATGGAGGCTCTAGACCCTTCCAGAGCTGAGATATCGAAACTCAAAATTTCGACCAGAAAAAAAAACGACAGTGTTACCCCTTACGTTTTTTTTAGTTTTTGGGCAAAAAATCAAGTTTCTCCAATCTTCTCAAAACTCTGGATTATGATAGAGGGCCGCGAGACTTTGACCCAAGCGCAAAAATGGAGGCTCTAGACCATTCCAGAGCTGAGATATCGAAACTCAAAATTTCGACCAGAAAAAAAAAAACGACAGTGTTACCCCTTACGTTTTTTTTAGTTTTTGGGCGAAAAATCAAGTTTCTCCAATCTTCTCAAAACTCTGGATTATGATAGAGGGCCGCGAGACTTTGACCCGAGCGCAAAAATGGAGGCTCTAGACCCTTCCAGAGCTGAGATATCGAAACTCAAAATTTCAACCAGAAAAAAAAAAACGACAGTGTTACCCCTTACGTTTTTTTTAGTTTTTGGGCGAAAAATCAAGTTTCTCCAATCATCTCAAAACTCTGGATTATGATAGAGGGCCGCGAGACTTTGACCCGAGCGCAAAAATGGAGGCTCTAGACCCTTCCAGAGCTGAGATATCGAAACTCAAAATTTCGACCCGAAAAAAAAACGACAGTGTTACCCCTTACGTTTTTTTTCGTTTTTGGGCGAAAAATCAAGTTTCTCCAATCTTCTCAAAACTCTGGATTATGATAGAGGGCCGCGAGACTTTGACCCGAGCGCAAAAATGGAGGCTCTAGACCCTTCCAGAGCTGAGATATCGAAACTCAAAATTTCGACCCGAAAAAAAAACAACAGTGTTACCCCTTACGGTTTTTTTAGTTTTTGGGCGAAAAATCAAGTTTCTCCAATCTTCTCAAAACTCTGGATTATGATAGAGGGCCGCGAGACTTTGACCCGAGCGCAAAAATGGAGGCTCTAGACCCTTCCAGAGCTGAGATATCGAAACTCAAAATTTCGACCCGAAAAAAAAACGACAGTGTTACCCCTTACGTTTTTTTTAGTTTTTGGGCGAAAAATCAAGTTTCTCCTATCTTCTCAAAACTCTGGATTATGATAGAGGGCCGCGAGACTTTGACCCGAGCGCAAAAATGGAGGCTCTAGACCCTTCCAGAGCTGAGATATCGAAACTCAAAATTTCGACCCCAAAAAAAAACGACAGTGTTACCCCTTACGTTTTTTTTCGTTTTCGGGCGAAAAATCAAGTTTCTCCAATCTTCTCAAAACTCTGGATTATGATAGAGGGCCGCGAGACTTTGACCCGAGCGCAAAAATGGAGGCTCTAGACCCTTCCAGAGCTGAGATATCGAAACTCAAAATTTCGACCCCAAAAAAAAACGACAGTGTTACCCCTTACGTTTTTTTTAGTTTTTGGGCGAAAAATCAAGTTTCTCCAATCTTCTCAAAACTCTGGATTATGATAGAGGGCCGCGAGACTTTGACCCGAGCGCAAAAATGGAGGCTCTAGACCCTTCCAGAGCTGAGATATCGAAACTCAAAATTTCGACCCCAAAAAAAACCGACAGTGTTACCCCTTACGTTTTTTTTCGTTTTCGGGCGAAAAATCAAGTTTCTCCAATCTTCTCAAAACTCTGGATTATGATAAAGGGCCGCGAGACTTTGACCCGAGCGCAAAAATGGAGGCTCTAGACCCTTCCAGAGCTGAGATATCGAAACTCAAAATTTCGACCCGAAAAAAAAACGACAGTGTTACCCCTTACGTTTTTTTTAGTTTTCGGGCGAAAAATCAAGTTTCTCCAATCTTCTCAGAACTCTGGATTATGATAGAGGGCCGCGAGACTTTGACCCGAGCGCAAAAATGGAGGCTCTAGACCCTTCCAAAGCTGAGATATCGAAACTCAAAATTTCGACCCGAAAAAAAAACGACAGTGTTACCCCTTACGTTTTTTTTAGTTTTTGGGCGAAAAATAAAGTTTCTCCAATCTTCTCAAAACTCTGGATTATGATAGATGGCCGCGAGACTTTGACCCGAGCGCAAAAATGGAGGCTCTAGACCCTTCCAAAGCTGAGATATCGAAACTCAAAATTTCGACCCGAAAAAAAAACGACAGTGTTACCCCTTACGTTTTTTTTCGTTTTCGGGCGAAAAATCAAGTTTCTCCAATCTTCTCAAAACTCTGGATTATGATAGAGGGCCGCGAGACTTTGACCCGAGCGCAAAAGTGGAGGCTCTAGACCCTTCCAGAGCTGAGATATCGAAACTCAAAATTTCGACCCGAAAAAAAAACGACAGTGTTACCCCTTACGTTTTTTTTAGTTTTTGGGCGAAAAATCAAGTTTCTCCTATCTTCTCAAAACTCTGGATTATGATAGAGGGCCGCGAGACTTTGACCCGAGCGCAAAAATGGAGGCTCTAGACCCTTCCAGAGCTGAGATATCGAAACTCAAAATTTCGACCCGAAAAAAAAACGACAGTGTTACCCCTTACGTTTTTTTTAGTTTTTGGGCGAAAAATCAAGTTTCTCCAATCTTCTCAAAACTCTGGATTATGATAGAGGGCCGCGAGACTTTGACCCGAGCGCAAAAATGGAGGCTCTAGACCATTCCAGAGCTGAGATATCGAAACTCAAAATTTCGACCAGAAAAAAAAAACGACAGTGTTACCCCTTACGTTTTTTTTAGTTTTTGGGCGAAAAATCAAGTTTCTCCAATCTTCTCAAAACTCTGGATTATGATAGAGGGCCGCGAGACTTTGACCCGAGCGCAAAAATGGAGGCTCTAGACCATTCCAGAGCTGAGATATCGAAACTCAAAATTTCGACCAGAAAAAAAAAACGACAGTGTTACCCCTTACGTTTTTTTTAGTTTTTGGGCGAAAAATCAAGTTTCTCCAATCTTCTCAAAACTCTGGATTATGATAGAGGGCCGCGAGACTTTGACCCGAGCGCAAAAATGGAGGCTCTAGACCCTTCCAGAGCTGAGATATCGAAACTCAAAATTTCGACCCGAAAAAAAAACGACAGTGTTACCCCTTACGTTTTTTTTAGTTTTTGGGCGAAAAATCAAGTTTCTCCAATCTTCTCAAAACTCTGGATTATGATAGAGGGCCGCGAGACTTTGACCCGAGCGCAAAAATTGAGGCTCTAGACCCTTCCAGAGCTGAGATATCGAAACTCAAAATTTCGACCCCAAAAAAAAACGACAGTGTTACCCCTTACGTTTTTTTTCGTTTTCGGGCGAAAAATCAAGTTTCTCCAATCTTCTCAAAACTCTGGATTATGATAGAGGGCCGCGAGACTTTGACCCGAGCGCAAAAATGGAGGCTCTAGACCCTTCCAAAGCTGAGATATCGAAACTCAAAATTTCGACCCGAAAAAAAAACGACAGTGTTACCCCTTACGTTTTTTTTAGTTTTCGGGCGAAAAATCAAGTTTCTCCAATCTTCTCAGAACTCTGGATTATGATAGAGGGCCGCGAGACTTTGACCCGAGCACAAAAATGGAGGCTCTAGACCCTTCCAAAGCTGAGATATCGAAACTCAAAATTTCGACCCGAAAAAAAAACGACAGTGTTACCCCTTACGTTTTTTTTAGTTTTTGGGCGAAAAATCAAGTTTCTCCAATCTTCTCAAAACTCTGGATTATGATAGAGGGCCGAGAGACTTTGACCCGAGCGCAAAAATGGAGGCTCTAGACCCTTCCAGAGCTGAGATATCGAAACTCAAAATTTCGACCCGAAAAAAAAAACGACAGTGTTACCCCTTACGTTTTTTTTAGTTTTTGGGCGAAAAATCAAGTTTCTCCAATCTTCTCAAAACTCTGGATTATGATAGAGGGCCGCGAGACTTTGACCCGAGCGCAAAAATGGAGGCTCTAGACCCTTCCAGAGCTGAGATATCGAAACTCAAAATTTCGACCCGAAAAAAAAACGACAGTGTTACCCCTTACGTTTTTTTTCGTTTTCGGGCGAAAAATCAAGTTTCTCCAATCTTCTCAAAACTCTGGATTATGATAGAGGGCCGCGAGACTTTGACCCGAGCGCAAAAATGGAGGCTCTAGACCCTTCCAGAGCTGAGATATCGAAACTCAAAATTTCGACCAGAAAAAAAAACGACAGTGTTACCCCTTACGTTTTTTTTAGTTTTTGGGCGAAAAATCAAGTTTCTCCAATCTTCTCAAAACTCTGGATTATGATAGAGGGCCGCGAGACTTTGACCCGAGCGCAAAAATGGAGGCTCTAGACCATTCCACAGCTGAGATATCGAAACTCAAAATTTCGACCAGAAAAAAAAAAACGACAGTGTTACCCCTTACGTTTTTTTTAGTTTTTGGGCGAAAAATCAAGTTTCTCCAATCTTCTCAAAACTCTGGATTATGATAGAGGGCCGCGAGACTTTGACCCGAGCGCAAAAATGGAGGCTCTAGACCCTTCCAGAGCTGAGATATCGAAACTCAAAATTTCGACCCGAAAAAAAAAACGACAGTGTTACCCCTTACGTTTTTTTTAGTTTTTGGGCGAAAAATCAAGTTTCTCCAATCTTCTCAAAACTCTGGATTATGATAGAGGGCCGCGAGACTTTGACCCGAGCGCAAAAATGGAGGCTCTAGACCCTTCCAAAGCTGAGATATCGAAACTCAAAATTTCGACCCGAAAAAAAAACGACAGTGTTACCCCTTACGTTTTTTTTAGTTTTTGGGCGAAAAATAAAGTTTCTCCAATCTTCTCAAAACTCTGGATTATGATAGATGGCCGCGAGACTTTGACCCGAGCGCAAAAATGGAGGCTCTAGACCCTTCCAAAGCTGAGATATCGAAACTCAAAATTTCGACCCGAAAAAAAAACGACAGTGTTACCCCTTACGTTTTTTTTCGTTTTCGGGCGAAAAATCAAGTTTCTCCAATCTTCTCAAAACTCTGGATTATGATAGAGGGCCGCGAGACTTTGACCCGAGCGCAAAAATGGAGGCTCTAGACCCTTCCAGAGCTGAGATATCGAAACTCAAAATTTCGACCCGAAAAAAAAACGACAGTGTTACCCCTTACGTTTTTTTTAGTTTTTGGGCGAAAAATCAAGTTTCTCCAATCTTCTCAAAACTCTGGATTATGATAGAGGGCCGCGAGACTTTGACCCGAGCGCAAAAATGGAGGCTCTAGACCCTTCCAGAGCTGAGATATCGAAACTCAAAATTTCGACCCAAAAAAAAAACGACAGTGTTACCCCTTACGTTTTTTTTCGTTTTCGGGCAAAAAATCAAGTTTCTCCAATCTTCTCAAAACTCTGGATTATGATAGAGGGCCGCGAGACTTTGACCCGAGCGCAAAAATGGAGGCTCTAGACCCTTCCAGAGCTGAGATATCGAAACTCAAAATTTCGACCCGAAAAAAAAACGACAGTGTTACCCCTTACGTTTTTTTTAGTTTTCGGGCGAAAAATCAAGTTTCTCCAATCTTCTCAGAACTCTGGATTATGATAGAGGGCCGCGAGACTTTGACCCGAGCGCAAAAATGGAGGCTCTAGACCCTTCCAAAGCTGAGATATCGAAACTCAAAATTTCGACCCGAAAAAAAAACGACAGTGTTACCCCTTACGTTTTTTTTAGTTTTTGGGCGAAAAATAAAGTTTCTCCAATCTTCTCAAAACTCTGGATTATGATAGATGGCCGCGAGACTTTGACCCGAGCGCAAAAATGGAGGCTCTAGACCCTTCCAAAGCTGAGATATCGAAACTCAAAATTTCGACCCGAAAAAAAAACGACAGTGTTACCCCTTACGTTTTTTTTCGTTTTCGGGCGAAAAATCAAGTTTCTCCAATCTTCTCAAAACTCTGGATTATGATAGAGGGCCGCGAGACTTTGACCCGAGCGCAAAAGTGGAGGCTCTAGACCCTTCCAGAGCTGAGATATCGAAACTCAAAATTTCGACCCGAAAAAAAAACGACAGTGTTACCCCTTACGTTTTTTTTAGTTTTTGGGCGAAAAATCAAGTTTCTCCTATCTTCTCAAAACTCTGGATTATGATAGAGGGCCGCGAGACTTTGACCCGAGCGCAAAAATGGAGGCTCTAGACCCTTCCAGAGCTGAGATATCGAAACTCAAAATTTCGACCCGAAAAAAAAACGACAGTGTTACCCCTTACGTTTTTTTTAGTTTTTGGGCGAAAAATCAAGTTTCTCCAATCTTCTCAAAACTCTGGATTATGATAGAGGGCCGCGAGACTTTGACCCGAGCGCAAAAATGGAGGCTCTAGACCATTCCAGAGCTGAGATATCGAAACTCAAAATTTCGACCAGAAAAAAAAAAACGACAGTGTTACCCCTTACGTTTTTTTTAGTTTTTGGGCGAAAAATCAAGTTTCTCCAATCTTCTCAAAACTCTGGATTATGATAGAGGGCCGCGAGACTTTGACCCGAGCGCAAAAATGGAGGCTCTAGACCATTCCAGAGCTGAGATATCGAAACTCAAAATTTCGACCAGAAAAAAAAAACGACAGTGTTACCCCTTACGTTTTTTTTAGTTTTTGGGCGAAAAATCAAGTTTCTCCAATCTTCTCAAAACTCTGGATTATGATAGAGGGCCGCGAGACTTTGACCCGAGCGCAAAAATGGAGGCTCTAGACCCTTCCAGAGCTGAGATATCGAAACTCAAAATTTCGACCCGAAAAAAAAACGACAGTGTTACCCCTTACGTTTTTTTTAGTTTTTGGGCGAAAAATCAAGTTTCTCCAATCTTCTCAAAACTCTGGATTATGATAGAGGGCCGCGAGACTTTGACCCGAGCGCAAAAATTGAGGCTCTAGACCCTTCCAGAGCTGAGATATCGAAACTCAAAATTTCGACCCCAAAAAAAAACGACAGTGTTACCCCTTACGTTTTTTTTCGTTTTCGGGCGAAAAATCAAGTTTCTCCAATCTTCTCAAAACTCTGGATTATGATAGAGGGCCGCGAGACTTTGACCCGAGCGCAAAAATGGAGGCTCTAGACCCTTCCAAAGCTGAGATATCGAAACTCAAAATTTCGACCCGAAAAAAAAACGACAGTGTTACCCCTTACGTTTTTTTTAGTTTTCGGGCGAAAAATCAAGTTTCTCCAATCTTCTCAGAACTCTGGATTATGATAGAGGGCCGCGAGACTTTGACCCGAGCACAAAAATGGAGGCTCTAGACCCTTCCAAAGCTGAGATATCGAAACTCAAAATTTCGACCCGAAAAAAAAACGACAGTGTTACCCCTTACGTTTTTTTTAGTTTTTGGGCGAAAAATCAAGTTTCTCCAATATTCTCAAAACTCTGGATTATGATAGAGGGCCGAGAGACTTTGACCCGAGCGCAAAAATGGAGGCTCTAGACCCTTCCAGAGCTGAGATATCGAAACTCAAAATTTCGACCCGAAAAAAAAAACGACAGTGTTACCCCTTACGTTTTTTTTAGTTTTTGGGCGAAAAATCAAGTTTCTCCAATCTTCTCAAAACTCTGGATTATGATAGAGGGCCGCGAGACTTTGACCCGAGCGCAAAAATGGAGGCTCTAGACCCTTCCAGAGCTGAGATATCGAAACTCAAAATTTCGACCCGAAAAAAAAACGACAGTGTTACCCCTTACGTTTTTTTTCGTTTTCGGGCGAAAAAACAAGTTTCTCCAATCTTCTCAAAACTCTGGATTATGATAGAGGGCCGCGAGACTTTGACCCGAGCGCAAAAATGGAGGCTCTAGACCCTTCCAGAGCTGAGATATCGAAACTCAAAATTTCGACCAGAAAAAAAAACGACAGTGTTACCCCTTACGTTTTTTTTAGTTTTTGGGCGAAAAATCAAGTTTCTCCAATCTTCTCAAAACTCTGGATTATGATAGAGGGCCGCGAGACTTTGACCCGAGCGCAAAAATGGAGGCTCTAGACCATTCCACAGCTGAGATATCGAAACTCAAAATTTCGACCAGAAAAAAAAAAACGACAGTGTTACCCCTTACGTTTTTTTTTAGTTTTTGGGCGAAAAATCAAGTTTCTCCAATCTTCTCAAAACTCTGGATTATGATAGAGGGCCGCGAGACTTTGACCCGAGCGCAAAAATGGAGGCTCTAGACCCTTCCAGAGCTGAGATATCGAAACTCAAAATTTCGACCCGAAAAAAAAAACGACAGTGTTACCCCTTACGTTTTTTTTAGTTTTTGGGCGAAAAATCAAGTTTCTCCAATCTTCTCAAAACTCTGGATTATGATAGAGGGCCGCGAGACTTTGACCCGAGCGCAAAAATGGAGGCTCTAGACCCTTCCAAAGCTGAGATATCGAAACTCAAAATTTCGACCCGAAAAAAAAACGACAGTGTTACCCCTTACGTTTTTTTTAGTTTTTGGGCGAAAAATAAAGTTTCTCCAATCTTCTCAAAACTCTGGATTATGATAGATGGCCGCGAGACTTTGACCCGAGCGCAAAAATGGAGGCTCTAGACCCTTCCAAAGCTGAGATATCGAAACTCAAAATTTCGACCCGAAAAAAAAACGACAGTGTTACCCCTTACGTTTTTTTTCGTTTTCGGGCGAAAAATCAAGTTTCTCCAATCTTCTCAAAACTCTGGATTATGATAGAGGGCCGCGAGACTTTGACCCGAGCGCAAAAATGGAGGCTCTAGACCCTTCCAGAGCTGAGATATCGAAACTCAAAATTTCGACCCGAAAAAAAAACGACAGTGTTACCCCTTACGTTTTTTTTAGTTTTTGGGCGAAAAATCAAGTTTCTCCTATCTTCTCAAAACTCTGGATTATGATAGAGGGCCGCGAGACTTTGACCCGAGCGCAAAAATGGAGGCTCTAGACCCTTCCAGAGCTGAGATATCGAAACTCAAAATTTCGACCCCCAAAAAAAAAAAAACGACAGTGTTACCCCTTACGTTTTTTTTAGTTTTTGGGCGAAAAATCAAGTTTCTCCAATCTTCTCAAAACTCTGGATTATGATAGAGGGCCGCGAGACTTTGACCCGAGCGCAAAAATGGAGGCTCTAGACCCTTCCAGAGCTGAGATATCGAAACTCAAAATTTCGACCAGAAAAAAAAAAACGACAGTGTTACCCCTTACGTTTTTTTTAGTTTTTGGGCGAAAAATCAAGTTTCTCCAATCATCTCAAAACTCTGGATTATGATAGAGGGCCGCGAGACTTTGACCCGAGCGCAAAAATGGAGGCTCTAGACCCTTCCAGAGCTGAGATATCGAAACTCAAAATTTCGACCCGAAAAAAAAACGACAGTGTTACCCCTTACGTTTTTTTTAGTTTTTGGGCGAAAAATCAAGTTTCTCCAATCTTCTCAAAACTCTGGATTATGATAGAGGGCCGCGAGACTTTGACCCGAGCGCAAAAATGGAGGCTCTAGACCAGGGTTCACCAATCTCGGTCCTGGAGGGCCACTGTCCCTGCAGAGTTTAGCTCCAGCCCTGATCAAACACACCTGAGCAAGCTGATCAAGGACTTCAGGATCAGTAGAAACTCACAGGTAGGCGTGTTTGATCAGGGTTGGAGCTAAACTCTGCAGGGACAGTGGCCCTCCAGGACCGAGATTGGTGAACCCTGCTCTAGACCCTTCCAGAGCTGAGATATCGAAACTCAAAATTTCGACCCGAAAAAAAAACGACAGTGTTACCCCTTACGGTTTTTTTAGTTTTTGGGCGAAAAATCAAGTTTCTCCAATCTTCTCAAAACTCTGGATTATGATAGAGGGCCGCGAGACTTTGACCCGAGCGCAAAAATGGAGGCTCTAGACCCTTCCAGAGCTGAGATATCGAAACTCAAAATTTCGACCCGAAAAAAAAACGACAGTGTTACCCCTTACGTTTTTTTTAGTTTTTGGGCGAAAAATCAAGTTTCTCCAATCTTCTCAAAACTCTGGATTATGATAGAGGGCCGCGAGACTTTGACCCGAGCGCAAAAATAGAGGCTCTAGACCCTTCCAGAGCTGAGATATCGAAACTCAAAATTTCGACCCCAAAAAAAACCGACAGTGTTACCCCTTACGTTTTTTTTCGTTTTCGGGCGAAAAATCAAGTTTCTCCAATCTTCTCAAAACTCTGGATTATGATAGAGGGCCGCGAGACTTTGACCCGAGCGCAAAAATGGAGGCTCTAGACCCTTCCAGAGCTGAGATATCGAAACTCAAAATTTCGACCCGAAAAAAAAACGACAGTGTTACCCCTTACGTTTTTTTTCGTTTTTGGGCGAAAAATCAAGTTTCTCCAATCTTCTCAAAACTCTGGATTATGATAGAGGGCCGCGAGACTTTGACCCGAGCGCAAAAATGGAGGCTCTAGACCCTTCCAGAGCTGAGATATCGAAACTCAAAATTTCGACCCGAAAAAAAAAACGACAGTGTTACCCCTTACGTTTTTTTTCGTTTTCGGGCGAAAAATCAAGTTTCTCCAATCTTCTCAAAACTCTGGATTATGATAGAGGGCCGCGAGACTTTGACCCGAGCGCAAAAATGGAGGCTCTAGACCCTTCCAAGGCTGAGATATCGAAACTCAAAATTTCGACCCGAAAAAAAACCGACAGTGTTACCCCTTACGTTTTTTTTAGTTTTTGGGCGAAAAATCAAGTTTCTCCAATCTTCTCAAAACTCTGGATTATGATAGAGGGCCGCGAGACTTTGACCCGAGCGCAAAAATGGAGGCTCTAGACCCTTCCAGAGCTGAGATATCGAAACTCAAAATTTCGACCCCAAAAAAAAACGACAGTGTTACCCCTTACGTTTTTTTTAGTTTTTGGGCGAAAAATCAAGTTTCTCCAATCTTCTCAAAACTCTGGATTATGATAGAGGGCCGCGAGACTTTGACCCGAGCGCAAAAATGGAGGCTCTAGACCCTTCGAAAGCTGAGATATCGAAACTCAAAATTTCGACCCGAAAAAAAAACGACAGTGTTACCCCTTACGTTTTTTTTCGTTTTCGGGCGAAAAATCAAGTTTCTCCAATCTTCTCAAAACTCTGGATTATGATAGAGGGCCGCGAGACTTTGACCCGAGCGCAAAAATGGAGGCTCTAGACCCTTCCAGAGCTGAGATATCGAAACTCAAAATTTCGACCCCAAAAAAAACCGACAGTGTTACCCCTTACGTTTTTTTTCGTTTTCGGGCGAAAAATCAAGTTTCTCCAATCTTCTCAAAACTCTGGATTATGATAGAGGGCCGCGAGACTTTGACCCGAGCGCAAAAATGGAGGCTCTAGACCCTTCCAGAGCTGAGATATCGAAACTCAAAATTTCGACCCGAAAAAAAAACGACAGTGTTACCCCTTACGTTTTTTTTCGTTTTTGGGCGAAAAATCAAGTTTCTCCAATCTTCTCAAAACTCTGGATTATGATAGAGGGCCGCGAGACTTTGACCCGAGCGCAAAAATGGAGGCTCTAGACCCTTCCAGAGCTGAGATATCGAAACTCAAAATTTCGACCAGAAAAAAAAACGACAGTGATACCCCTTACGTTTTTTTTAGTTTTTGGGCAAAAAATCAAGTTTCTCCAATCTTCTCAAAACTCTGGATTATGATAGAGGGCCGCGAGACTTTGACCCGAGCGCAAAAATGGAGGCTCTAGACCATTCCAGAGCTGAGATTTTGAAACTCAAAATTTCGACCAGAAAAAAAAAACGACAGTGTTACCCCTTACGTTTTTTTTAGTTTTTGGGCGAAAAATCAAGTTTCTCCAATCTTCTCAAAACTCTGGATTATGATAGAGGGCCGCGAGACTTTGACCCGAGCGCAAAAATGGAGGCTCTAGACCCTTCCAAAGCTGAGATATCGAAACTCAAAATTTCGACCCGAAAAAAAAACGACAGTGTTACCCCTTACGTTTTTTTTAGTTTTTGGGCGAAAAATAAAGTTTCTCCAATCTTCTCAAAACTCTGGATTATGATAGATGGCCGCGAGACTTTGACCCGAGCGCAAAAATGGAGGCTCTAGACCCTTCCAAAGCTGAGATATCGAAACTCAAAATTTCGACCCGAAAAAAAAACGACAGTGTTACCCCTTACGTTTTTTTTCGTTTTCGGGCGAAAAATCAAGTTTCTCCAATCTTCTCAAAACTCTGGATTATGATAGAGGGCCGCGAGAGTTTGACCCGAGCGCAAAAATGGAGGCTCTAGACCCTTCCAGAGCTGAGATATCGAAACTCAAAATTTCGACCCGAAAAAAAAACGACAGTGTTACCCCTTACGTTTTTTTTAGTTTTTGGGCGAAAAATCAAGTTTCTCCTATCTTCTCAAAACTCTGGATTATGATAGAGGGCCGCGAGACTTTGACCCGAGCGCAAAAATGGAGGCTCTAGACCCTTCCAGAGCTGAGATATCGAAACTCAAAATTTCGACCCCAAAAAAAAACGACAGTGTTACCCCTTACGTTTTTTTTCGTTTTCGGGCGAAAAATCAAGTTTCTCCAATCTTCTCAAAACTCTGGATTATGATAGAGGGCCGCGAGACTTTGACCCGAGCGCAAAAATGGAGGCTCTAGACCCTTCCAGAGCTGAGATATCGAAACTCAAAATTTCGACCCCAAAAAAAACCGACAGTGTTACCCCTTACGTTTTTTTTTCGTTTTCGGGCGAAAAATCAAGTTTCTCCAATCTTCTCAAAACTCTGGATTATGATAGAGGGCCGCGAGACTTTGACCCGAGCGCAAAAATGGAGGCTCTAGACCCTTCCAGAGCTGAGATATCGAAACTCAAAATTTCGACCCGAAAAAAAAACGACAGTGTTACCCCTTACGTTTTTTTTCGTTTTTGGGCGAAAAATCAAGTTTCTCCAATCTTCTCAAAACTCTGGATTATGATAGAGGGCCGCGAGACTTTGACCCGAGCGCAAAAATGGAGGCTCTAGACCCTTCCAGAGCTGAGATATCGAAACTCAAAATTTCGACCAGAAAAAAAAACGACAGTGTTACCCCTTACGTTTTTTTTAGTTTTTGGGCAAAAAATCAAGTTTCTCCAATCTTCTCAAAACTCTGGATTATGATAGAGGGCCGCGAGACTTTGACCCGAGCGCAAAAATGGAGGCTCTAGACCATTCCAGAGCTGAGATATCGAAACTCAAAATTTCGACCAGAAAAAAAAAAACGACAGTGTTACCCCTTACGTTTTTTTTAGTTTTTGGGCGAAAAATCAAGTTTCTCCAATCTTCTCAAAACTCTGGATTATGATAGAGGGCCGCGAGACTTTGACCCGAGCGCAAAAATGGAGGCTCTAGACCCTTCCAGAGCTGAGATATCGAAACTCAAAATTTCGACCAGAAAAAAAAAAACGACAGTGTTACCCCTTACGTTTTTTTTAGTTTTTGGGCGAAAAATCAAGTTTCTCCAATCATCTCAAAACTCTGGATTATGATAGAGGGCCGCGAGACTTTGACCCGAGCGCAAAAATGGAGGCTCTAGACCCTTCCAGAGCTGAGATATCGAAACTCAAAATTTCGACCCGAAAAAAAAACGACAGTGTTACCCCTTACGTTTTTTTTCGTTTTTGGGCGAAAAATCAAGTTTCTCCAATCTTCTCAAAACTCTGGATTATGATAGAGGGCCGCGAGACTTTGACCCGAGCGCAAAAATGGAGGCTCTAGACCCTTCCAGAGCTGAGATATCGAAACTCAAAATTTCGACCCGAAAAAAAAACGACAGTGTTACCCCTTACGTTTTTTTTAGTTTTTGGGCGAAAAATCAAGTTTCTCCAATCTTCTCAAAACTCTGGATTATGATAGAGGGCCGCGAGACTTTGACCCGAGCGCAAAAATGGAGGCTCTAGACCCTTCCAGAGCTGAGATATCGAAACTCAAAATTTCGACCCCAAAAAAAACCGACAGTGTTACCCCTTACGTTTTTTTTCGTTTTCGGGCGAAAAATCAAGTTTCTCCAATCTTCTCAAAACTCTGGATTATGATAGAGGGCCGCGAGACTTTGACCCGAGCGCAAAAATGGAGGCTCTAGACCCTTCCAGAGCTGAGATATCGAAACTCAAAATTTCGACCCGAAAAAAAAACGACAGTGTTACCCCTTACGTTTTTTTTCGTTTTTGGGCGAAAAATCAAGTTTCTCCAATCTTCTCAAAACTCTGGATTATGATAGAGGGCCGCGAGACTTTGACCCGAGCGCAAAAATGGAGGCTCTAGACCCTTCCAGAGCTGAGATATCGAAACTCAAAATTTCGACCCGAAAAAAAAAACGACAGTGTTACCCCTTACGTTTTTTTTCGTTTTCGGGCGAAAAATCAAGTTTCTCCAATCTTCTCAAAACTCTGGATTATGATAGAGGGCCGCGAGACTTTGACCCGAGCGCAAAAATGGAGGCTCTAGACCCTTCCAAGGCTGAGATATCGAAACTCAAAATTTCGACCCGAAAAAAAACCGACAGTGTTACCCCTTACGTTTTTTTTAGTTTTTGGGCGAAAAATCAAGTTTCTCCAATCTTCTCAAAACTCTGGATTATGATAGAGGGCCGCGAGACTTTGACCCGAGCGCAAAAATGGAGGCTCTAGACCCTTCCAGAGCTGAGATATCGAAACTCAAAATTTCGACCCCAAAAAAAAACGACAGTGTTACCCCTTACGTTTTTTTTAGTTTTTGGGCGAAAAATCAAGTTTCTCCAATCTTCTCAAAACTCTGGATTATGATAGAGGGCCGCGAGACTTTGACCCGAGCGCAAAAATGGAGGCTCTAGACCCTTCCAGAGCTGAGATATCGAAACTCAAAATTTCGACCAGAAAAAAAAACGACAGTGTTACCCCTTACGTTTTTTTTAGTTTTTGGGCAAAAAATCAAGTTTCTCCAATCTTCTCAAAACTCTGGATTATGATAGAGGGCCGCGAGACTTTGACCCGAGCGCAAAAATGGAGGCTCTAGACCATTCCAGAGCTGAGATATCGAAACTCAAAATTTCGACCAGAAAAAAAAAACGACAGTTTTACCCCTTACATTTTTTTTAGTTTTTGGGCGAAAAATCAAGTTTCTCCAATCTTCTCAAAACTCTGGATTATGATAGAGGGCCGCGAGACTTTGACCCGAGCGCAAAAATGGAGGCTCTAGACCATTCCAGAGCTGAGATATCGAAACTCAAAATTTCGACCAGAAAAAAAAAACGACAGTGTTACCCCTTACGTTTTTTTTAGTTTTTGGGCGAAAAATCAAGTTTCTCCAATCTTCTCAAAACTCTGGATTATGATAGAGGGCCGCGAGACTTTGACCCGAGCGCAAAAATGGAGGCTCTAGACCCTTCCAGAGCTGAGATATCGAAACTCAAAATTTCGACCAGAAAAAAAAACGACAGTGTTACCCCTTACGTTTTTTTTAGTTTTTGGGCAAAAAATCAAGTTTCTCCAATCTTCTCAAAACTCTGGATTATGATAGAGGGCCGCGAGACTTTGACCCAAGCGCAAAAATGGAGGCTCTAGACCATTCCAGAGCTGAGATATCGAAACTCAAAATTTCGACCAGAAAAAAAAAAAACGACAGTGTTACCCCTTACGTTTTTTTTAGTTTTTGGGCGAAAAATCAAGTTTCTCCAATCTTCTCAAAACTCTGGATTATGATAGAGGGCCGCGAGACTTTGACCCGAGCGCAAAAATGGAGGCTCTAGACCCTTCCAGAGCTGAGATATCGAAACTCAAAATTTCAACCAGAAAAAAAAAAAACGACAGTGTTACCCCTTACGTTTTTTTTAGTTTTTGGGCGAAAAATCAAGTTTCTCCAATCATCTCAAAACTCTGGATTATGATAGAGGGCCGCGAGACTTTGACCCGAGCGCAAAAATGGAGGCTCTAGACCCTTCCAGAGCTGAGATATCGAAACTCAAAATTTCGACCCGAAAAAAAAACGACAGTGTTACCCCTTACGTTTTTTTTTGTTTTTGGGCGAAAAATCAAGTTTCTCCAATCTTCTCAAAACTCTGGATTATGATAGAGGGCCGCGAGACTTTGACCCGAGCGCAAAAATGGAGGCTCTAGACCCTTCCAGAGCTGAGATATCGAAACTCAAAATTTCGACCAGAAAAAAAAACGACAGTGTTACCCCTTACGTTTTTTTTAGTTTTTGGGCAAAAAATCAAGTTTCTCCAATCTTCTCAAAACTCTGGATTATGATAGAGGGCCGCGAGACTTTGACCCAAGCGCAAAAATGGAGGCTCTAGACCATTCCAGAGCTGAGATATCGAAACTCAAAATTTCGACCAGAAAAAAAAAAACGACAGTGTTACCCCTTACGTTTTTTTTAGTTTTTGGGCGAAAAATCAAGTTTCTCCAATCTTCTCAAAACTCTGGATTATGATAGAGGGCCGCGAGACTTTGACCCGAGCGCAAAAATGGAGGCTCTAGACCCTTCCAGAGCTGAGATATCGAAACTCAAAATTTCAACCAGAAAAAAAAAAACGACAGTGTTACCCCTTACGTTTTTTTTAGTTTTTGGGCGAAAAATCAAGTTTCTCCAATCATCTCAAAACTCTGGATTATGATAGAGGGCCGCGAGACTTTGACCCGAGCGCAAAAATGGAGGCTCTAGACCCTTCCAGAGCTGAGATATCGAAACTCAAAATTTCGACCCGAAAAAAAAACGACAGTGTTACCCCTTACGTTTTTTTTCGTTTTTGGGCGAAAAATCAAGTTTCTCCAATCTTCTCAAAACTCTGGATTATGATAGAGGGCCGCGAGACTTTGACCCGAGCGCAAAAATGGAGGCTCTAGACCCTTCCAGAGCTGAGATATCGAAACTCAAAATTTCGACCCGAAAAAAAAACAACAGTGTTACCCCTTACGGTTTTTTTAGTTTTTGGGCGAAAAATCAAGTTTCTCCAATCTTCTCAAAACTCTGGATTATGATAGAGGGCCGCGAGACTTTGACCCGAGCGCAAAAATGGAGGCTCTAGACCCTTCCAGAGCTGAGATATCGAAACTCAAAATTTCGACCCGAAAAAAAAACGACAGTGTTACCCCTTACGTTTTTTTTAGTTTTTGGGCGAAAAATCAAGTTTCTCCTATCTTCTCAAAACTCTGGATTATGATAGAGGGCCGCGAGACTTTGACCCGAGCGCAAAAATGGAGGCTCTAGACCCTTCCAGAGCTGAGATATCGAAACTCAAAATTTCGACCCCAAAAAAAAACGACAGTGTTACCCCTTACGTTTTTTTTCGTTTTCGGGCGAAAAATCAAGTTTCTCCAATCTTCTCAAAACTCTGGATTATGATAGAGGGCCGCGAGACTTTGACCCGAGCGCAAAAATGGAGGCTCTAGACCCTTCCAGAGCTGAGATATCGAAACTCAAAATTTCGACCCCAAAAAAAAACGACAGTGTTACCCCTTACGTTTTTTTTAGTTTTTGGGCGAAAAATCAAGTTTCTCCAATCTTCTCAAAACTCTGGATTATGATAGAGGGCCGCGAGACTTTGACCCGAGCGCAAAAATGGAGGCTCTAGACCCTTCCAGAGCTGAGATATCGAAACTCAAAATTTCGACCCCAAAAAAAACCGACAGTGTTACCCCTTACGTTTTTTTTCGTTTTCGGGCGAAAAATCAAGTTTCTCCAATCTTCTCAAAACTCTGGATTATGATAAAGGGCCGCGAGACTTTGACCCGAGCGCAAAAATGGAGGCTCTAGACCCTTCCAGAGCTGAGATATCGAAACTCAAAATTTCGACCCGAAAAAAAAACGACAGTGTTACCCCTTACGTTTTTTTTAGTTTTCGGGCGAAAAATCAAGTTTCTCCAATCTTCTCAGAACTCTGGATTATGATAGAGGGCCGCGAGACTTTGACCCGAGCGCAAAAATGGAGGCTCTAGACCCTTCCAAAGCTGAGATATCGAAACTCAAAATTTCGACCCGAAAAAAAAACGACAGTGTTACCCCTTACGTTTTTTTTAGTTTTTGGGCGAAAAATAAAGTTTCTCCAATCTTCTCAAAACTCTGGATTATGATAGATGGCCGCGAGACTTTGACCCGAGCGCAAAAATGGAGGCTCTAGACCCTTCCAAAGCTGAGATATCGAAACTCAAAATTTCGACCCGAAAAAAAAACGACAGTGTTACCCCTTACGTTTTTTTTCGTTTTCGGGCGAAAAATCAAGTTTCTCCAATCTTCTCAAAACTCTGGATTATGATAGAGGGCCGCGAGACTTTGACCCGAGCGCAAAAGTGGAGGCTCTAGACCCTTCCAGAGCTGAGATATCGAAACTCAAAATTTCGACCCGAAAAAAAAACGACAGTGTTACCCCTTACGTTTTTTTTAGTTTTTGGGCGAAAAATCAAGTTTCTCCTATCTTCTCAAAACTCTGGATTATGATAGAGGGCCGCGAGACTTTGACCCGAGCGCAAAAATGGAGGCTCTAGACCCTTCCAGAGCTGAGATATCGAAACTCAAAATTTCGACCCGAAAAAAAAACGACAGTGTTACCCCTTACGTTTTTTTTAGTTTTTGGGCGAAAAATCAAGTTTCTCCAATCTTCTCAAAACTCTGGATTATGATAGAGGGCCGCGAGACTTTGACCCGAGCGCAAAAATGGAGGCTCTAGACCATTCCAGAGCTGAGATATCGAAACTCAAAATTTCGACCAGAAAAAAAAAAACGACAGTGTTACCCCTTACGTTTTTTTTAGTTTTTGGGCGAAAAATCAAGTTTCTCCAATCTTCTCAAAACTCTGGATTATGATAGAGGGCCGCGAGACTTTGACCCGAGCGCAAAAATGGAGGCTCTAGACCATTCCAGAGCTGAGATATCGAAACTCAAAATTTCGACCAGAAAAAAAAAACGACAGTGTTACCCCTTACGTTTTTTTTAGTTTTTGGGCGAAAAATCAAGTTTCTCCAATCTTCTCAAAACTCTGGATTATGATAGAGGGCCGCGAGACTTTGACCCGAGCGCAAAAATGGAGGCTCTAGACCCTTCCAGAGCTGAGATATCGAAACTCAAAATTTCGACCCGAAAAAAAAACGACAGTGTTACCCCTTACGTTTTTTTTAGTTTTTGGGCGAAAAATCAAGTTTCTCCAATCTTCTCAAAACTCTGGATTATGATAGAGGGCCGCGAGACTTTGACCCGAGCGCAAAAATTGAGGCTCTAGACCCTTCCAGAGCTGAGATATCGAAACTCAAAATTTCGACCCCAAAAAAAAACGACAGTGTTACCCCTTACGTTTTTTTTCGTTTTCGGGCGAAAAATCAAGTTTCTCCAATCTTCTCAAAACTCTGGATTATGATAGAGGGCCGCGAGACTTTGACCCGAGCGCAAAAATGGAGGCTCTAGACCCTTCCAAAGCTGAGATATCGAAACTCAAAATTTCGACCCGAAAAAAAAACGACAGTGTTACCCCTTACGTTTTTTTTAGTTTTCGGGCGAAAAATCAAGTTTCTCCAATCTTCTCAGAACTCTGGATTATGATAGAGGGCCGCGAGACTTTGACCCGAGCACAAAAATGGAGGCTCTAGACCCTTCCAAAGCTGAGATATCGAAACTCAAAATTTCGACCCGAAAAAAAAACGACAGTGTTACCCCTTACGTTTTTTTTAGTTTTTGGGCGAAAAATCAAGTTTCTCCAATCTTCTCAAAACTCTGGATTATGATAGAGGGCCGAGAGACTTTGACCCGAGCGCAAAAATGGAGGCTCTAGACCCTTCCAGAGCTGAGATATCGAAACTCAAAATTTCGACCCGAAAAAAAAAACGACAGTGTTACCCCTTACGTTTTTTTTAGTTTTTGGGCGAAAAATCAAGTTTCTCCAATCTTCTCAAAACTCTGGATTATGATAGAGGGCCGCGAGACTTTGACCCGAGCGCAAAAATGGAGGCTCTAGACCCTTCCAGAGCTGAGATATCGAAACTCAAAATTTCGACCCGAAAAAAAAACGACAGTGTTACCCCTTACGTTTTTTTTCGTTTTCGGGCGAAAAATCAAGTTTCTCCAATCTTCTCAAAACTCTGGATTATGATAGAGGGCCGCGAGACTTTGACCCGAGCGCAAAAATGGAGGCTCTAGACCCTTCCAGAGCTGAGATATCGAAACTCAAAATTTCGACCAGAAAAAAAAACGACAGTGTTACCCCTTACGTTTTTTTTAGTTTTTGGGCGAAAAATCAAGTTTCTCCAATCTTCTCAAAACTCTGGATTATGATAGAGGGCCGCGAGACTTTGACCCGAGCGCAAAAATGGAGGCTCTAGACCATTCCACAGCTGAGATATCGAAACTCAAAATTTCGACCAGAAAAAAAAAAACGACAGTGTTACCCCTTACGTTTTTTTTAGTTTTTGGGCGAAAAATCAAGTTTCTCCAATCTTCTCAAAACTCTGGATTATGATAGAGGGCCGCGAGACTTTGACCCGAGCGCAAAAATGGAGGCTCTAGACCCTTCCAGAGCTGAGATATCGAAACTCAAAATTTCGACCCGAAAAAAAAAACGACAGTGTTACCCCTTACGTTTTTTTTAGTTTTTGGGCGAAAAATCAAGTTTCTCCAATCTTCTCAAAACTCTGGATTATGATAGAGGGCCGCGAGACTTTGACCCGAGCGCAAAAATGGAGGCTCTAGACCCTTCCAAAGCTGAGATATCGAAACTCAAAATTTCGACCCGAAAAAAAAACGACAGTGTTACCCCTTACGTTTTTTTTAGTTTTTGGGCGAAAAATAAAGTTTCTCCAATCTTCTCAAAACTCTGGATTATGATAGATGGCCGCGAGACTTTGACCCGAGCGCAAAAATGGAGGCTCTAGACCCTTCCAAAGCTGAGATATCGAAACTCAAAATTTCGACCCGAAAAAAAAACGACAGTGTTACCCCTTACGTTTTTTTTCGTTTTCGGGCGAAAAATCAAGTTTCTCCAATCTTCTCAAAACTCTGGATTATGATAGAGGGCCGCGAGACTTTGACCCGAGCGCAAAAATGGAGGCTCTAGACCCTTCCAGAGCTGAGATATCGAAACTCAAAATTTCGACCCGAAAAAAAAACGACAGTGTTACCCCTTACGTTTTTTTTAGTTTTTGGGCGAAAAATCAAGTTTCTCCAATCTTCTCAAAACTCTGGATTATGATAGAGGGCCGCGAGACTTTGACCCGAGCGCAAAAATGGAGGCTCTAGACCCTTCCAGAGCTGAGATATCGAAACTCAAAATTTCGACCCAAAAAAAAAACGACAGTGTTACCCCTTACGTTTTTTTTCGTTTTCGGGCAAAAAATCAAGTTTCTCCAATCTTCTCAAAACTCTGGATTATGATAGAGGGCCGCGAGACTTTGACCCGAGCGCAAAAATGGAGGCTCTAGACCCTTCCAGAGCTGAGATATCGAAACTCAAAATTTCGACCCGAAAAAAAAACGACAGTGTTACCCCTTACGTTTTTTTTAGTTTTCGGGCGAAAAATCAAGTTTCTCCAATCTTCTCAGAACTCTGGATTATGATAGAGGGCCGCGAGACTTTGACCCGAGCGCAAAAATGGAGGCTCTAGACCCTTCCAAAGCTGAGATATCGAAACTCAAAATTTCGACCCGAAAAAAAAACGACAGTGTTACCCCTTACGTTTTTTTTAGTTTTTGGGCGAAAAATAAAGTTTCTCCAATCTTCTCAAAACTCTGGATTATGATAGATGGCCGCGAGACTTTGACCCGAGCGCAAAAATGGAGGCTCTAGACCCTTCCAAAGCTGAGATATCGAAACTCAAAATTTCGACCCGAAAAAAAAACGACAGTGTTACCCCTTACGTTTTTTTTCGTTTTCGGGCGAAAAATCAAGTTTCTCCAATCTTCTCAAAACTCTGGATTATGATAGAGGGCCGCGAGACTTTGACCCGAGCGCAAAAGTGGAGGCTCTAGACCCTTCCAGAGCTGAGATATCGAAACTCAAAATTTCGACCCGAAAAAAAAACGACAGTGTTACCCCTTACGTTTTTTTTAGTTTTTGGGCGAAAAATCAAGTTTCTCCTATCTTCTCAAAACTCTGGATTATGATAGAGGGCCGCGAGACTTTGACCCGAGCGCAAAAATGGAGGCTCTAGACCCTTCCAGAGCTGAGATATCGAAACTCAAAATTTCGACCCGAAAAAAAAACGACAGTGTTACCCCTTACGTTTTTTTTAGTTTTTGGGCGAAAAATCAAGTTTCTCCAATCTTCTCAAAACTCTGGATTATGATAGAGGGCCGCGAGACTTTGACCCGAGCGCAAAAATGGAGGCTCTAGACCATTCCAGAGCTGAGATATCGAAACTCAAAATTTCGACCAGAAAAAAAAAAACGACAGTGTTACCCCTTACGTTTTTTTTAGTTTTTGGGCGAAAAATCAAGTTTCTCCAATCTTCTCAAAACTCTGGATTATGATAGAGGGCCGCGAGACTTTGACCCGAGCGCAAAAATGGAGGCTCTAGACCATTCCAGAGCTGAGATATCGAAACTCAAAATTTCGACCAGAAAAAAAAAACGACAGTGTTACCCCTTACGTTTTTTTTAGTTTTTGGGCGAAAAATCAAGTTTCTCCAATCTTCTCAAAACTCTGGATTATGATAGAGGGCCGCGAGACTTTGACCCGAGCGCAAAAATGGAGGCTCTAGACCCTTCCAGAGCTGAGATATCGAAACTCAAAATTTCGACCCGAAAAAAAAACGACAGTGTTACCCCTTACGTTTTTTTTAGTTTTTGGGCGAAAAATCAAGTTTCTCCAATCTTCTCAAAACTCTGGATTATGATAGAGGGCCGCGAGACTTTGACCCGAGCGCAAAAATTGAGGCTCTAGACCCTTCCAGAGCTGAGATATCGAAACTCAAAATTTCGACCCCAAAAAAAAACGACAGTGTTACCCCTTACGTTTTTTTTCGTTTTCGGGCGAAAAATCAAGTTTCTCCAATCTTCTCAAAACTCTGGATTATGATAGAGGGCCGCGAGACTTTGACCCGAGCGCAAAAATGGAGGCTCTAGACCCTTCCAAAGCTGAGATATCGAAACTCAAAATTTCGACCCGAAAAAAAAACGACAGTGTTACCCCTTACGTTTTTTTTAGTTTTCGGGCGAAAAATCAAGTTTCTCCAATCTTCTCAGAACTCTGGATTATGATAGAGGGCCGCGAGACTTTGACCCGAGCACAAAAATGGAGGCTCTAGACCCTTCCAAAGCTGAGATATCGAAACTCAAAATTTCGACCCGAAAAAAAAACGACAGTGTTACCCCTTACGTTTTTTTTAGTTTTTGGGCGAAAAATCAAGTTTCTCCAATATTCTCAAAACTCTGGATTATGATAGAGGGCCGAGAGACTTTGACCCGAGCGCAAAAATGGAGGCTCTAGACCCTTCCAGAGCTGAGATATCGAAACTCAAAATTTCGACCCGAAAAAAAAAACGACAGTGTTACCCCTTACGTTTTTTTTAGTTTTTGGGCGAAAAATCAAGTTTCTCCAATCTTCTCAAAACTCTGGATTATGATAGAGGGCCGCGAGACTTTGACCCGAGCGCAAAAATGGAGGCTCTAGACCCTTCCAGAGCTGAGATATCGAAACTCAAAATTTCGACCCGAAAAAAAAACGACAGTGTTACCCCTTACGTTTTTTTTCGTTTTCGGGCGAAAAAACAAGTTTCTCCAATCTTCTCAAAACTCTGGATTATGATAGAGGGCCGCGAGACTTTGACCCGAGCGCAAAAATGGAGGCTCTAGACCCTTCCAGAGCTGAGATATCGAAACTCAAAATTTCGACCAGAAAAAAAAACGACAGTGTTACCCCTTACGTTTTTTTTAGTTTTTGGGCGAAAAATCAAGTTTCTCCAATCTTCTCAAAACTCTGGATTATGATAGAGGGCCGCGAGACTTTGACCCGAGCGCAAAAATGGAGGCTCTAGACCATTCCACAGCTGAGATATCGAAACTCAAAATTTCGACCAGAAAAAAAAAAACGACAGTGTTACCCCTTACGTTTTTTTTTAGTTTTTGGGCGAAAAATCAAGTTTCTCCAATCTTCTCAAAACTCTGGATTATGATAGAGGGCCGCGAGACTTTGACCCGAGCGCAAAAATGGAGGCTCTAGACCCTTCCAGAGCTGAGATATCGAAACTCAAAATTTCGACCCGAAAAAAAAAACGACAGTGTTACCCCTTACGTTTTTTTTAGTTTTTGGGCGAAAAATCAAGTTTCTCCAATCTTCTCAAAACTCTGGATTATGATAGAGGGCCGCGAGACTTTGACCCGAGCGCAAAAATGGAGGCTCTAGACCCTTCCAAAGCTGAGATATCGAAACTCAAAATTTCGACCCGAAAAAAAAACGACAGTGTTACCCCTTACGTTTTTTTTAGTTTTTGGGCGAAAAATAAAGTTTCTCCAATCTTCTCAAAACTCTGGATTATGATAGATGGCCGCGAGACTTTGACCCGAGCGCAAAAATGGAGGCTCTAGACCCTTCCAAAGCTGAGATATCGAAACTCAAAATTTCGACCCGAAAAAAAAACGACAGTGTTACCCCTTACGTTTTTTTTCGTTTTCGGGCGAAAAATCAAGTTTCTCCAATCTTCTCAAAACTCTGGATTATGATAGAGGGCCGCGAGACTTTGACCCGAGCGCAAAAATGGAGGCTCTAGACCCTTCCAGAGCTGAGATATCGAAACTCAAAATTTCGACCCGAAAAAAAAACGACAGTGTTACCCCTTACGTTTTTTTTAGTTTTTGGGCGAAAAATCAAGTTTCTCCAATCTTCTCAAAACTCTGGATTATGATAGAGGGCCGCGAGACTTTGACCCGAGCGCAAAAATGGAGGCTCTAGACCCTTCCAGAGCTGAGATATCGAAACTCAAAATTTCGACCCAAAAAAAAAACGACAGTGTTACCCCTTACGTTTTTTTTCGTTTTCGGGCAAAAAATCAAGTTTCTCCAATCTTCTCAAAACTCTGGATTATGATAGAGGGCCGCGAGACTTTGACCCGAGCGCAAAAATGGAGGCTCTAGACCCTTCCAGAGCTGAGATATCGAAACTCAAAATTTCGACCCGAAAAAAAAACGACAGTGTTACCCCTTACGTTTTTTTTAGTTTTTGGGCGAAAAATCAAGTTTCTCCAATCTTCTCAAAACTCTGGATTATGATAGAGGGCCGCGAGACTTTGACCCGAGCGCAAAAATGGAGGCTCTAGACCCTTCCAGAGCTGAGATATCGAAACTCAAAATTTCGACCCGAAAAAAAAACGACAGTGTTACCCCTTACGTTTTTTTTAGTTTTTGGGCGAAAAATCAAGTTTCTCCAATCTTCTCAAAACTCTGGATTATGATAGAGGGCCGCGAGACTTTGACCCGAGCGCAAAAATGGAGGCTCTAGACCCTTCCAGAGCTGAGATATCGAAACTCAAAATTTCGACCAGAAAAAAAAAAACGACAGTGTTACCCCTTACGTTTTTTTTAGTTTTTGGGCGAAAAATCAAGTTTCTCCAATCATCTCAAAACTCTGGATTATGATAGAGGGCCGCGAGACTTTGACCCGAGCGCAAAAATGGAGGCTCTAGACCCTTCCAGAGCTGAGATATCGAAACTCAAAATTTCGACCCGAAAAAAAAACGACAGTGTTACCCCTTACGTTTTTTTTCGTTTTTGGGCGAAAAATCAAGTTTCTCCAATCTTCTCAAAACTCTGGATTATGATAGAGGGCCGCGAGACTTTGACCCGAGCGCAAAAATGGAGGCTCTAGACCCTTCCAGAGCTGAGATATCGAAACTCAAAATTTCGACCCGAAAAAAAAACGACAGTGTTACCCCTTACGTTTTTTTTAGTTTTTGGGCGAAAAATCAAGTTTCTCCAATCTTCTCAAAACTCTGGATTATGATAGAGGGCCGCGAGACTTTGACCCGAGCGCAAAAATGGAGGCTCTAGACCCTTCCAGAGCTGAGATATCGAAACTCAAAATTTCGACCCCAAAAAAAACCGACAGTGTTACCCCTTACGTTTTTTTTCGTTTTCGGGCGAAAAATCAAGTTTCTCCAATCTTCTCAAAACTCTGGATTATGATAGAGGGCCGCGAGACTTTGACCCGAGCGCAAAAATGGAGGCTCTAGACCCTTCCAGAGCTGAGATATCGAAACTCAAAATTTCGACCCGAAAAAAAAACGACAGTGTTACCCCTTACGTTTTTTTTCGTTTTTGGGCGAAAAATCAAGTTTCTCCAATCTTCTCAAAACTCTGGATTATGATAGAGGGCCGCGAGACTTTGACCCGAGCGCAAAAATGGAGGCTCTAGACCCTTCCAGAGCTGAGATATCGAAACTCAAAATTTCGACCCGAAAAAAAAAACGACAGTGTTACCCCTTACGTTTTTTTTCGTTTTCGGGCGAAAAATCAAGTTTCTCCAATCTTCTCAAAACTCTGGATTATGATAGAGGGCCGCGAGACTTTGACCCGAGCGCAAAAATGGAGGCTCTAGACCCTTCCAAGGCTGAGATATCGAAACTCAAAATTTCGACCCGAAAAAAAACCGACAGTGTTACCCCTTACGTTTTTTTTAGTTTTTGGGCGAAAAATCAAGTTTCTCCAATCTTCTCAAAACTCTGGATTATGATAGAGGGCCGCGAGACTTTGACCCGAGCGCAAAAATGGAGGCTCTAGACCCTTCCAGAGCTGAGATATCGAAACTCAAAATTTCGACCCCAAAAAAAAACGACAGTGTTACCCCTTACGTTTTTTTTAGTTTTTGGGCGAAAAATCAAGTTTCTCCAATCTTCTCAAAACTCTGGATTATGATAGAGGGCCGCGAGACTTTGACCCGAGCGCAAAAATGGAGGCTCTAGACCCTTCCAGAGCTGAGATATCGAAACTCAAAATTTCGACCCAAAAAAAAAACGACAGTGTTACCCCTTACGTTTTTTTTCGTTTTCGGGCAAAAAATCAAGTTTCTCCAATCTTCTCAAAACTCTGGATTATGATAGAGGGCCGCGAGACTTTGACCCGAGCGCAAAAATGGAGGCTCTAGACCCTTCCAGAGCTGAGATATCGAAACTCAAAATTTCGACCCGAAAAAAAAACGACAGTGTTACCCCTTACGTTTTTTTTAGTTTTCGGGCGAAAAATCAAGTTTCTCCAATCTTCTCAGAACTCTGGATTATGATAGAGGGCCGCGAGACTTTGACCCGAGCGCAAAAATGGAGGCTCTAGACCCTTCCAAAGCTGAGATATCGAAACTCAAAATTTCGACCCGAAAAAAAAACGACAGTGTTACCCCTTACGTTTTTTTTAGTTTTTGGGCGAAAAATAAAGTTTCTCCAATCTTCTCAAAACTCTGGATTATGATAGATGGCCGCGAGACTTTGACCCGAGCGCAAAAATGGAGGCTCTAGACCCTTCCAAAGCTGAGATATCGAAACTCAAAATTTCGACCCGAAAAAAAAACGACAGTGTTACCCCTTACGTTTTTTTTCGTTTTCGGGCGAAAAATCAAGTTTCTCCAATCTTCTCAAAACTCTGGATTATGATAGAGGGCCGCGAGACTTTGACCCGAGCGCAAAAGTGGAGGCTCTAGACCCTTCCAGAGCTGAGATATCGAAACTCAAAATTTCGACCCGAAAAAAAAACGACAGTGTTACCCCTTACGTTTTTTTTAGTTTTTGGGCGAAAAATCAAGTTTCTCCTATCTTCTCAAAACTCTGGATTATGATAGAGGGCCGCGAGACTTTGACCCGAGCGCAAAAATGGAGGCTCTAGACCCTTCCAGAGCTGAGATATCGAAACTCAAAATTTCGACCCGAAAAAAAAACGACAGTGTTACCCCTTACGTTTTTTTTAGTTTTTGGGCGAAAAATCAAGTTTCTCCAATCTTCTCAAAACTCTGGATTATGATAGAGGGCCGCGAGACTTTGACCCGAGCGCAAAAATGGAGGCTCTAGACCATTCCAGAGCTGAGATATCGAAACTCAAAATTTCGACCAGAAAAAAAAAAACGACAGTGTTACCCCTTACGTTTTTTTTAGTTTTTGGGCGAAAAATCAAGTTTCTCCAATCTTCTCAAAACTCTGGATTATGATAGAGGGCCGCGAGACTTTGACCCGAGCGCAAAAATGGAGGCTCTAGACCATTCCAGAGCTGAGATATCGAAACTCAAAATTTCGACCAGAAAAAAAAAAACGACAGTGTTACCCCTTACGTTTTTTTTAGTTTTTGGGCGAAAAATCAAGTTTCTCCAATCTTCTCAAAACTCTGGATTATGATAGAGGGCCGCGAGACTTTGACCCGAGCGCAAAAATGGAGGCTCTAGACCCTTCCAGAGCTGAGATATCGAAACTCAAAATTTCGACCCGAAAAAAAAACGACAGTGTTACCCCTTACGTTTTTTTTAGTTTTTGGGCGAAAAATCAAGTTTCTCCAATCTTCTCAAAACTCTGGATTATGATAGAGGGCCGCGAGACTTTGACCCGAGCGCAAAAATTGAGGCTCTAGACCCTTCCAGAGCTGAGATATCGAAACTCAAAATTTCGACCCCAAAAAAAAACGACAGTGTTACCCCTTACGTTTTTTTTCGTTTTCGGGCGAAAAATCAAGTTTCTCCAATCTTCTCAAAACTCTGGATTATGATAGAGGGCCGCGAGACTTTGACCCGAGCGCAAAAATGGAGGCTCTAGACCCTTCCAAAGCTGAGATATCGAAACTCAAAATTTCGACCCGAAAAAAAAACGACAGTGTTACCCCTTACGTTTTTTTTAGTTTTCGGGCGAAAAATCAAGTTTCTCCAATCTTCTCAGAACTCTGGATTATGATAGAGGGCCGCGAGACTTTGACCCGAGCACAAAAATGGAGGCTCTAGACCCTTCCAAAGCTGAGATATCGAAACTCAAAATTTCGACCCGAAAAAAAAACGACAGTGTTACCCCTTACGTTTTTTTTAGTTTTTGGGCGAAAAATCAAGTTTCTCCAATATTCTCAAAACTCTGGATTATGATAGAGGGCCGAGAGACTTTGACCCGAGCGCAAAAATGGAGGCTCTAGACCCTTCCAGAGCTGAGATATCGAAACTCAAAATTTCGACCCGAAAAAAAAAACGACAGTGTTACCCCTTACGTTTTTTTTAGTTTTTGGGCGAAAAATCAAGTTTCTCCAATCTTCTCAAAACTCTGGATTATGATAGAGGGCCGCGAGACTTTGACCCGAGCGCAAAAATGGAGGCTCTAGACCCTTCCAGAGCTGAGATATCGAAACTCAAAATTTCGACCCGAAAAAAAAACGACAGTGTTACCCCTTACGTTTTTTTTCGTTTTCGGGCGAAAAAACAAGTTTCTCCAATCTTCTCAAAACTCTGGATTATGATAGAGGGCCGCGAGACTTTGACCCGAGCGCAAAAATGGAGGCTCTAGACCCTTCCAGAGCTGAGATATCGAAACTCAAAATTTCGACCAGAAAAAAAAACGACAGTGTTACCCCTTACGTTTTTTTTAGTTTTTGGGCGAAAAATCAAGTTTCTCCAATCTTCTCAAAACTCTGGATTATGATAGAGGGCCGCGAGACTTTGACCCGAGCGCAAAAATGGAGGCTCTAGACCATTCCACAGCTGAGATATCGAAACTCAAAATTTCGACCAGAAAAAAAAAAACGACAGTGTTACCCCTTACGTTTTTTTTTAGTTTTTGGGCGAAAAATCAAGTTTCTCCAATCTTCTCAAAACTCTGGATTATGATAGAGGGCCGCGAGACTTTGACCCGAGCGCAAAAATGGAGGCTCTAGACCCTTCCAGAGCTGAGATATCGAAACTCAAAATTTCGACCCGAAAAAAAAAACGACAGTGTTACCCCTTACGTTTTTTTTAGTTTTTGGGCGAAAAATCAAGTTTCTCCAATCTTCTCAAAACTCTGGATTATGATAGAGGGCCGCGAGACTTTGACCCGAGCGCAAAAATGGAGGCTCTAGACCCTTCCAAAGCTGAGATATCGAAACTCAAAATTTCGACCCGAAAAAAAAACGACAGTGTTACCCCTTACGTTTTTTTTAGTTTTTGGGCGAAAAATAAAGTTTCTCCAATCTTCTCAAAACTCTGGATTATGATAGATGGCCGCGAGACTTTGACCCGAGCGCAAAAATGGAGGCTCTAGACCCTTCCAAAGCTGAGATATCGAAACTCAAAATTTCGACCCGAAAAAAAAACGACAGTGTTACCCCTTACGTTTTTTTTCGTTTTCGGGCGAAAAATCAAGTTTCTCCAATCTTCTCAAAACTCTGGATTATGATAGAGGGCCGCGAGACTTTGACCCGAGCGCAAAAATGGAGGCTCTAGACCCTTCCAGAGCTGAGATATCGAAACTCAAAATTTCGACCCGAAAAAAAAACGACAGTGTTACCCCTTACGTTTTTTTTAGTTTTTGGGCGAAAAATCAAGTTTCTCCAATCTTCTCAAAACTCTGGATTATGATAGAGGGCCGCGAGACTTTGACCCGAGCGCAAAAATGGAGGCTCTAGACCCTTCCAGAGCTGAGATATCGAAACTCAAAATTTCGACCCAAAAAAAAAACGACAGTGTTACCCCTTACGTTTTTTTTCGTTTTCGGGCAAAAAATCAAGTTTCTCCAATCTTCTCAAAACTCTGGATTATGATAGAGGGCCGCGAGACTTTGACCCGAGCGCAAAAATGGAGGCTCTAGACCCTTCCAGAGCTGAGATATCGAAACTCAAAATTTCGACCCGAAAAAAAAACGACAGTGTTACCCCTTACGTTTTTTTTAGTTTTTGGGCGAAAAATCAAGTTTCTCCAATCTTCTCAAAACTCTGGATTATGATAGAGGGCCGCGAGACTTTGACCCGAGCGCAAAAATGGAGGCTCTAGACCCTTCCAGAGCTGAGATATCGAAACTCAAAATTTCGACCCGAAAAAAAAACGACAGTGTTACCCCTTACGTTTTTTTTAGTTTTTGGGCGAAAAATCAAGTTTCTCCAATCTTCTCAAAACTCTGGATTATGATAGAGGGCCGCGAGACTTTGACCCGAGCGCAAAAATGGAGGCTCTAGACCCTTCCAGAGCTGAGATATCGAAACTCAAAATTTCGACCAGAAAAAAAAAAACGACAGTGTTACCCCTTACGTTTTTTTTAGTTTTTGGGCGAAAAATCAAGTTTCTCCAATCATCTCAAAACTCTGGATTATGATAGAGGGCCGCGAGACTTTGACCCGAGCGCAAAAATGGAGGCTCTAGACCCTTCCAGAGCTGAGATATCGAAACTCAAAATTTCGACCCGAAAAAAAAACGACAGTGTTACCCCTTACGTTTTTTTTCGTTTTTGGGCGAAAAATCAAGTTTCTCCAATCTTCTCAAAACTCTGGATTATGATAGAGGGCCGCGAGACTTTGACCCGAGCGCAAAAATGGAGGCTCTAGACCCTTCCAGAGCTGAGATATCGAAACTCAAAATTTCGACCCGAAAAAAAAACGACAGTGTTACCCCTTACGTTTTTTTTAGTTTTTGGGCGAAAAATCAAGTTTCTCCAATCTTCTCAAAACTCTGGATTATGATAGAGGGCCGCGAGACTTTGACCCGAGCGCAAAAATGGAGGCTCTAGACCCTTCCAGAGCTGAGATATCGAAACTCAAAATTTCGACCCCAAAAAAAACCGACAGTGTTACCCCTTACGTTTTTTTTCGTTTTCGGGCGAAAAATCAAGTTTCTCCAATCTTCTCAAAACTCTGGATTATGATAGAGGGCCGCGAGACTTTGACCCGAGCGCAAAAATGGAGGCTCTAGACCCTTCCAGAGCTGAGATATCGAAACTCAAAATTTCGACCCGAAAAAAAAACGACAGTGTTACCCCTTACGTTTTTTTTCGTTTTTGGGCGAAAAATCAAGTTTCTCCAATCTTCTCAAAACTCTGGATTATGATAGAGGGCCGCGAGACTTTGACCCGAGCGCAAAAATGGAGGCTCTAGACCCTTCCAGAGCTGAGATATCGAAACTCAAAATTTCGACCCGAAAAAAAAAACGACAGTGTTACCCCTTACGTTTTTTTTCGTTTTCGGGCGAAAAATCAAGTTTCTCCAATCTTCTCAAAACTCTGGATTATGATAGAGGGCCGCGAGACTTTGACCCGAGCGCAAAAATGGAGGCTCTAGACCCTTCCAAGGCTGAGATATCGAAACTCAAAATTTCGACCCGAAAAAAAACCGACAGTGTTACCCCTTACGTTTTTTTTAGTTTTTGGGCGAAAAATCAAGTTTCTCCAATCTTCTCAAAACTCTGGATTATGATAGAGGGCCGCGAGACTTTGACCCGAGCGCAAAAATGGAGGCTCTAGACCCTTCCAGAGCTGAGATATCGAAACTCAAAATTTCGACCCCAAAAAAAAACGACAGTGTTACCCCTTACGTTTTTTTTAGTTTTTGGGCGAAAAATCAAGTTTCTCCAATCTTCTCAAAACTCTGGATTATGATAGAGGGCCGCGAGACTTTGACCCGAGCGCAAAAATGGAGGCTCTAGACCCTTCCAGAGCTGAGATATCGAAACTCAAAATTTCGACCAGAAAAAAAAACGACAGTGTTACCCCTTACGTTTTTTTTAGTTTTTGGGCAAAAAATCAAGTTTCTCCAATCTTCTCAAAACTCTGGATTATGATAGAGGGCCGCGAGACTTTGACCCGAGCGCAAAAATGGAGGCTCTAGACCATTCCAGAGCTGAGATATCGAAACTCAAAATTTCGACCAGAAAAAAAAAACGACAGTGTTACCCCTTACATTTTTTTTAGTTTTTGGGCGAAAAATCAAGTTTCTCCAATCTTCTCAAAACTCTGGATTATGATAGAGGGCCGCGAGACTTTGACCCGAGCGCAAAAATGGAGGCTCTAGACCATTCCAGAGCTGAGATATCGAAACTCAAAATTTCGACCAGAAAAAAAAAACGACAGTGTTACCCCTTACGTTTTTTTTAGTTTTTGGGCGAAAAATCAAGTTTCTCCAATCTTCTCAAAACTCTGGATTATGATAGAGGGCCGCGAGACTTTGACCCGAGCGCAAAAATGGAGGCTCTAGACCCTTCCAAAGCTGAGATATCGAAACTCAAAATTTCGACCCGAAAAAAAAAACGACAGTGTTACCCCTTACGTTTTTTTTAGTTTTTGGGCGAAAAATAAAGTTTCTCCAATCTTCTCAAAACTCTGGATTATGATAGATGGCCGCGAGACTTTGACCCGAGCGCAAAAATGGAGGCTCTAGACCCTTCCAAAGCTGAGATATCGAAACTCAAAATTTCGACCCGAAAAAAAAACGACAGTGTTACCCCTTACGTTTTTTTTCGTTTTCGGGCGAAAAATCAAGTTTCTCCAATCTTCTCAAAACTCTGGATTATGATAGAGGGCCGCGAGACTTTGACCCGAGCGCAAAAATGGAGGCTCTAGACCCTTCCAGAGCTGAGATATCGAAACTCAAAATTTCGACCCGAAAAAAAAACGACAGTGTTACCCCTTACGTTTTTTTTAGTTTTTGGGCGAAAAATCAAGTTTCTCCTATCTTCTCAAAACTCTGGATTATGATAGAGGGCCGCGAGACTTTGACCCGAGCGCAAAAATGGAGGCTCTAGACCCTTCCAGAGCTGAGATATCGAAACTCAAAATTTCGACCCCAAAAAAAAACGACAGTGTTACCCCTTACGTTTTTTTCCGTTTTCGGGCGAAAAATCAAGTTTCTCCAATCTTCTCAAAACTCTGGATTATGATAGAGGGCCGCGAGACTTTGACCCGAGCGCAAAAATGGAGGCTCTAGACCCTTCCAGAGCTGAGATATCGAAACTCAAAATTTCGACCCCAAAAAAAAACGACAGTGTTACCCCTTACGTTTTTTTTAGTTTTTGGGCGAAAAATCAAGTTTCTCCAATCTTCTCAAAACTCTGGATTATGATAGAGGGCCGCGAGACTTTGACCCGAGCGCAAAAATGGAGGCTCTAGACCCTTCCAGAGCTGAGATATCGAAACTCAAAATTTCGACCCGAAAAAAAAACGACAGTGTTACCCCTTACGTTTTTTTTAGTTTTTGGGCGAAAAATCAAGTTTCTCCTATCTTCTCAAAACTCTGGATTATGATAGAGGGCCGCGAGACTTTGACCCGAGCGCAAAAATGGAGGCTCTAGACCCTTCCAGAGCTGAGATATCGAAACTCAAAATTTCGACCCCAAAAAAAAACGACAGTGTTACCCCTTACGTTTTTTTTCGTTTTCGGGCGAAAAATCAAGTTTCTCCAATCTTCTCAAAACTCTGGATTATGATAGAGGGCCGCGAGACTTTGACCCGAGCGCAAAAATGGAGGCTCTAGACCCTTCCAGAGCTGAGATATCGAAACTCAAAATTTCGACCCCAAAAAAAAACGACAGTGTTACCCCTTACGTTTTTTTTAGTTTTTGGGCGAAAAATCAAGTTTCTCCAATCTTCTCAAAACTCTGGATTATGATAGAGGGCCGCGAGACTTTGACCCGAGCGCAAAAATGGAGGCTCTAGACCCTTCCAGAGCTGAGATATCGAAACTCAAAATTTCGACCCCAAAAAAAACCGACAGTGTTACCCCTTACGTTTTTTTTCGTTTTCGGGCGAAAAATAAAGTTTCTCCAATCTTCTCAAAACTCTGGATTATGATAGATGGCCGCGAGACTTTGACCCGAGCGCAAAAATGGAGGCTCTAGACCCTTCCAAAGCTGAGATATCGAAACTCAAAATTTCGACCCGAAAAAAAAACGACAGTGTTACCCCTTACGTTTTTTTTCGTTTTCGGGCGAAAAATCAAGTTTCTCCAATCTTCTCAAAACTCTGGATTATGATAGAGGGCCGCGAGACTTTGACCCGAGCGCAAAAATGGAGGCTCTAGACCCTTCCAGAGCTGAGATATCGAAACTCAAAATTTCGACCCGAAAAAAAAACGACAGTGTTACCCCTTACGTTTTTTTTCGTTTTCGGGCGAAAAATCAAGTTTCTCCAATCTTCTCAAAACTCTGGATTATGATAGAGGGCCGCGAGACTTTGACCCGAGCGCAAAAATGGAGGCTCTAGACCCTTCCAGAGCTGAGATATCGAAACTCAAAATTTCGACCAGAAAAAAAAACGACAGTGTTACCCCTTACGTTTTTTTTAGTTTTTGGGCGAAAAATCAAGTTTCTCCAATCTTCTCAAAACTCTGGATTATGATAGAGGGCCGCGAGACTTTGACCCGAGCGCAAAAATGGAGGCTCTAGACCATTCCACAGCTGAGATATCGAAACTCAAAATTTCGACCAGAAAAAAAAAAACGACAGTGTTACCCCTTACGTTTTTTTTAGTTTTTGGGCGAAAAATCAAGTTTCTCCAATCTTCTCAAAACTCTGGATTATGATAGAGGGCCGCGAGACTTTGACCCGAGCGCAAAAATGGAGGCTCTAGACCCTTCCAGAGCTGAGATATCGAAACTCAAAATTTCGACCCGAAAAAAAAAACGACAGTGTTACCCCTTACGTTTTTTTTAGTTTTTGGGCGAAAAATCAAGTTTCTCCAATCTTCTCAAAACTCTGGATTATGATAGAGGGCCGCGAGACTTTGACCCGAGCGCAAAAATGGAGGCTCTAGACCCTTCCAAAGCTGAGATATCGAAACTCAAAATTTCGACCCGAAAAAAAAACGACAGTGTTACCCCTTACGTTTTTTTTAGTTTTTGGGCGAAAAATAAAGTTTCTCCAATCTTCTCAAAACTCTGGATTATGATAGATGGCCGCGAGACTTTGACCCGAGCGCAAAAATGGAGGCTCTAGACCCTTCCAAAGCTGAGATATCGAAACTCAAAATTTCGACCCGAAAAAAAAACGACAGTGTTACCCCTTACGTTTTTTTTCGTTTTTGGGCGAAAAATCAAGTTTCTCCAATCTTCTCAAAACTCTGGATTATGATAGAGGGCCGCGAGACTTTGACCCGAGCGCAAAAATGGAGGCTCTAGACCCTTCCAGAGCTGAGATATCGAAACTCAAAATTTCGACCCGAAAAAAAAACGACAGTGTTACCCCTTACGTTTTTTTTAGTTTTTGGGCGAAAAATCAAGTTTCTCCAATCTTCTCAAAACTCTGGATTATGATAGAGGGCCGCGAGACTTTGACCCGAGCGCAAAAATGGAGGCTCTAGACCCTTCCAGAGCTGAGATATCGAAACTCAAAATTTCGACCCAAAAAAAAAACGACAGTGTTACCCCTTACGTTTTTTTTCGTTTTCGGGCAAAAAATCAAGTTTCTCCAATCTTCTCAAAACTCTGGATTATGATAGAGGGCCGCGAGACTTTGACCCGAGCGCAAAAATGGAGGCTCTAGACCCTTCCAGAGCTGAGATATCGAAACTCAAAATTTCGACCCGAAAAAAAAACGACAGTGTTACCCCTTACGTTTTTTTTAGTTTTCGGGCGAAAAATCAAGTTTCTCCAATCTTCTCAGAACTCTGGATTATGATAGAGGGCCGCGAGACTTTGACCCGAGCGCAAAAATGGAGGCTCTAGACCCTTCCAAAGCTGAGATATCGAAACTCAAAATTTCGACCCGAAAAAAAAACGACAGTGTTACCCCTTACGTTTTTTTTAGTTTTTGGGCGAAAAATAAAGTTTCTCCAATCTTCTCAAAACTCTGGATTATGATAGATGGCCGCGAGACTTTGACCCGAGCGCAAAAATGGAGGCTCTAGACCCTTCCAAAGCTGAGATATCGAAACTCAAAATTTCGACCCGAAAAAAAAACGACAGTGTTACCCCTTACGTTTTTTTTCGTTTTCGGGCGAAAAATCAAGTTTCTCCAATCTTCTCAAAACTCTGGATTATGATAGAGGGCCGCGAGACTTTGACCCGAGCGCAAAAGTGGAGGCTCTAGACCCTTCCAGAGCTGAGATATCGAAACTCAAAATTTCGACCCGAAAAAAAAACGACAGTGTTACCCCTTACGTTTTTTTTAGTTTTTGGACGAAAAATCAAGTTTCTCCTATCTTCTCAAAACTCTGGATTATGATAGAGGGCCGCGAGACTTTGACCCGAGCGCAAAAATGGAGGCTCTAGACCCTTCCAGAGCTGAGATATCGAAACTCAAAATTTCGACCCGAAAAAAAAACGACAGTGTTACCCCTTACGTTTTTTTTAGTTTTTGGGCGAAAAATCAAGTTTCTCCAATCTTCTCAAAACTCTGGATTATGATAGAGGGCCGCGAGACTTTGACCCGAGCGCAAAAATGGAGGCTCTAGACCATTCCAGAGCTGAGATATCGAAACTCAAAATTTCGACCAGAAAAAAAAAACGACAGTGTTACCCCTTACGTTTTTTTTAGTTTTTGGGCGAAAAATCAAGTTTCTCCAATCTTCTCAAAACTCTGGATTATGATAGAGGGCCGCGAGACTTTGACCCGAGCGCAAAAATGGAGGCTCTAGACCATTCCAGAGCTGAGATATCGAAACTCAAAATTTCGACCAGAAAAAAAAAAACGACAGTGTTACCCCTTACGTTTTTTTTAGTTTTTGGGCGAAAAATCAAGTTTCTCCAATCTTCTCAAAACTCTGGATTATGATAGAGGGCCGCGAGACTTTGACCCGAGCGCAAAAATGGAGGCTCTAGACCCTTCCAGAGCTGAGATATCGAAACTCAAAATTTCGACCCGAAAAAAAAACGACAGTGTTACCCCTTACGTTTTTTTTAGTTTTTGGGCGAAAAATCAAGTTTCTCCAATCTTCTCAAAACTCTGGATTATGATAGAGGGCCGCGAGACTTTGACCCGAGCGCAAAAATTGAGGCTCTAGACCCTTCCAGAGCTGAGATATCGAAACTCAAAATTTCGACCCCAAAAAAAAACGACAGTGTTACCCCTTACGTTTTTTTTCGTTTTCGGGCGAAAAATCAAGTTTCTCCAATCTTCTCAAAACTCTGGATTATGATAGAGGGCCGCGAGACTTTGACCCGAGCGCAAAAATGGAGGCTCTAGACCCTTCCAAAGCTGAGATATCGAAACTCAAAATTTCGACCCGAAAAAAAAACGACAGTGTTACCCCTTACGTTTTTTTTAGTTTTCGGGCGAAAAATCAAGTTTCTCCAATCTTCTCAGAACTCTGGATTATGATAGAGGGCCGCGAGACTTTGACCCGAGCACAAAAATGGAGGCTCTAGACCCTTCCAAAGCTGAGATATCGAAACTCAAAATTTCGACCCGAAAAAAAAACGACAGTGTTACCCCTTACGTTTTTTTTAGTTTTTGGGCGAAAAATCAAGTTTCTCCAATATTCTCAAAACTCTGGATTATGATAGAGGGCCGAGAGACTTTGACCCGAGCGCAAAAATGGAGGCTCTAGACCCTTCCAGAGCTGAGATATCGAAACTCAAAATTTCGACCCGAAAAAAAAAACGACAGTGTTACCCCTTACGTTTTTTTTAGTTTTTGGGCGAAAAATCAAGTTTCTCCAATCTTCTCAAAACTCTGGATTATGATAGAGGGCCGCGAGACTTTGACCCGAGCGCAAAAATGGAGGCTCTAGACCCTTCCAGAGCTGAGATATCGAAACTCAAAATTTCGACCCGAAAAAAAAACGACAGTGTTACCCCTTACGTTTTTTTTCGTTTTCGGGCGAAAAAACAAGTTTCTCCAATCTTCTCAAAACTCTGGATTATGATAGAGGGCCGCGAGACTTTGACCCGAGCGCAAAAATGGAGGCTCTAGACCCTTCCAGAGCTGAGATATCGAAACTCAAAATTTCGACCAGAAAAAAAAACGACAGTGTTACCCCTTACGTTTTTTTTAGTTTTTGGGCGAAAAATCAAGTTTCTCCAATCTTCTCAAAACTCTGGATTATGATAGAGGGCCGCGAGACTTTGACCCGAGCGCAAAAATGGAGGCTCTAGACCATTCCACAGCTGAGATATCGAAACTCAAAATTTCGACCAGAAAAAAAAAAACGACAGTGTTACCCCTTACGTTTTTTTTTAGTTTTTGGGCGAAAAATCAAGTTTCTCCAATCTTCTCAAAACTCTGGATTATGATAGAGGGCCGCGAGACTTTGACCCGAGCGCAAAAATGGAGGCTCTAGACCCTTCCAGAGCTGAGATATCGAAACTCAAAATTTCGACCCGAAAAAAAAAACGACAGTGTTACCCCTTACGTTTTTTTTAGTTTTTGGGCGAAAAATCAAGTTTCTCCAATCTTCTCAAAACTCTGGATTATGATAGAGGGCCGCGAGACTTTGACCCGAGCGCAAAAATGGAGGCTCTAGACCCTTCCAAAGCTGAGATATCGAAACTCAAAATTTCGACCCGAAAAAAAAACGACAGTGTTACCCCTTACGTTTTTTTTAGTTTTTGGGCGAAAAATAAAGTTTCTCCAATCTTCTCAAAACTCTGGATTATGATAGATGGCCGCGAGACTTTGACCCGAGCGCAAAAATGGAGGCTCTAGACCCTTCCAAAGCTGAGATATCGAAACTCAAAATTTCGACCCGAAAAAAAAACGACAGTGTTACCCCTTACGTTTTTTTTCGTTTTCGGGCGAAAAATCAAGTTTCTCCAATCTTCTCAAAACTCTGGATTATGATAGAGGGCCGCGAGACTTTGACCCGAGCGCAAAAATGGAGGCTCTAGACCCTTCCAGAGCTGAGATATCGAAACTCAAAATTTCGACCCGAAAAAAAAACGACAGTGTTACCCCTTACGTTTTTTTTAGTTTTTGGGCGAAAAATCAAGTTTCTCCAATCTTCTCAAAACTCTGGATTATGATAGAGGGCCGCGAGACTTTGACCCGAGCGCAAAAATGGAGGCTCTAGACCCTTCCAGAGCTGAGATATCGAAACTCAAAATTTCGACCCAAAAAAAAAACGACAGTGTTACCCCTTACGTTTTTTTTCGTTTTCGGGCAAAAAATCAAGTTTCTCCAATCTTCTCAAAACTCTGGATTATGATAGAGGGCCGCGAGACTTTGACCCGAGCGCAAAAATGGAGGCTCTAGACCCTTCCAGAGCTGAGATATCGAAACTCAAAATTTCGACCCGAAAAAAATACGACAGTGTTACCCCTTACGTTTTTTTTAGTTTTTGGGCGAAAAATCAAGTTTCTCCAATCTTCTCAAAACTCTGGATTATGATAGAGGGCCGCGAGACTTTGACCCGAGCGCAAAAATGGAGGCTCTAGACCCTTCCAGAGCTGAGATATCGAAACTCAAAATTTCGACCCGAAAAAAAAACGACAGTGTTACCCCTTACGTTTTTTTTAGTTTTTGGGCGAAAAATCAAGTTTCTCCAATCTTCTCAAAACTCTGGATTATGATAGAGGGCCGCGAGACTTTGACCCGAGCGCAAAAATGGAGGCTCTAGACCCTTCCAGAGCTGAGATATCGAAACTCAAAATTTCGACCAGAAAAAAAAAAACGACAGTGTTACCCCTTACGTTTTTTTTAGTTTTTGGGCGAAAAATCAAGTTTCTCCAATCATCTCAAAACTCTGGATTATGATAGAGGGCCGCGAGACTTTGACCCGAGCGCAAAAATGGAGGCTCTAGACCCTTCCAGAGCTGAGATATCGAAACTCAAAATTTCGACCCGAAAAAAAAACGACAGTGTTACCCCTTACGTTTTTTTTCGTTTTTGGGCGAAAAATCAAGTTTCTCCAATCTTCTCAAAACTCTGGATTATGATAGAGGGCCGCGAGACTTTGACCCGAGCGCAAAAATGGAGGCTCTAGACCCTTCCAGAGCTGAGATATCGAAACTCAAAATTTCGACCCGAAAAAAAAACGACAGTGTTACCCCTTACGTTTTTTTTAGTTTTTGGGCGAAAAATCAAGTTTCTCCAATCTTCTCAAAACTCTGGATTATGATAGAGGGCCGCGAGACTTTGACCCGAGCGCAAAAATGGAGGCTCTAGACCCTTCCAGAGCTGAGATATCGAAACTCAAAATTTCGACCCCAAAAAAAACCGACAGTGTTACCCCTTACGTTTTTTTTCGTTTTCGGGCGAAAAATCAAGTTTCTCCAATCTTCTCAAAACTCTGGATTATGATAGAGGGCCGCGAGACTTTGACCCGAGCGCAAAAATGGAGGCTCTAGACCCTTCCAGAGCTGAGATATCGAAACTCAAAATTTCGACCCGAAAAAAAAACGACAGTGTTACCCCTTACGTTTTTTTTCGTTTTTGGGCGAAAAATCAAGTTTCTCCAATCTTCTCAAAACTCTGGATTATGATAGAGGGCCGCGAGACTTTGACCCGAGCGCAAAAATGGAGGCTCTAGACCCTTCCAGAGCTGAGATATCGAAACTCAAAATTTCGACCCGAAAAAAAAAACGACAGTGTTACCCCTTACGTTTTTTTTCGTTTTCGGGCGAAAAATCAAGTTTCTCCAATCTTCTCAAAACTCTGGATTATGATAGAGGGCCGCGAGACTTTGACCCGAGCGCAAAAATGGAGGCTCTAGACCCTTCCAAGGCTGAGATATCGAAACTCAAAATTTCGACCCGAAAAAAAACCGACAGTGTTACCCCTTACGTTTTTTTTAGTTTTTGGGCGAAAAATCAAGTTTCTCCAATCTTCTCAAAACTCTGGATTATGATAGAGGGCCGCGAGACTTTGACCCGAGCGCAAAAATGGAGGCTCTAGACCCTTCCAGAGCTGAGATATCGAAACTCAAAATTTCGACCCCAAAAAAAAACGACAGTGTTACCCCTTACGTTTTTTTTAGTTTTTGGGCGAAAAATCAAGTTTCTCCAATCTTCTCAAAACTCTGGATTATGATAGAGGGCCGCGAGACTTTGACCCGAGCGCAAAAATGGAGGCTCTAGACCCTTCCAGAGCTGAGATATCGAAACTCAAAATTTCGACCAGAAAAAAAAACGACAGTGTTACCCCTTACGTTTTTTTTAGTTTTTGGGCAAAAAATCAAGTTTCTCCAATCTTCTCAAAACTCTGGATTATGATAGAGGGCCGCGAGACTTTGACCCGAGCGCAAAAATGGAGGCTCTAGACCATTCCAGAGCTGAGATATCGAAACTCAAAATTTCGACCAGAAAAAAAAAACGACAGTGTTACCCCTTACATTTTTTTTAGTTTTTGGGCGAAAAATCAAGTTTCTCCAATCTTCTCAAAACTCTGGATTATGATAGAGGGCCGCGAGACTTTGACCCGAGCGCAAAAATGGAGGCTCTAGACCATTCCAGAGCTGAGATATCGAAACTCAAAATTTCGACCAGAAAAAAAAAACGACAGTGTTACCCCTTACGTTTTTTTTAGTTTTTGGGCGAAAAATCAAGTTTCTCCAATCTTCTCAAAACTCTGGATTATGATAGAGGGCCGCGAGACTTTGACCCGAGCGCAAAAATGGAGGCTCTAGACCCTTCCAAAGCTGAGATATCGAAACTCAAAATTTCGACCCGAAAAAAAAAACGACAGTGTTACCCCTTACGTTTTTTTTAGTTTTTGGGCGAAAAATAAAGTTTCTCCAATCTTCTCAAAACTCTGGATTATGATAGATGGCCGCGAGACTTTGACCCGAGCGCAAAAATGGAGGCTCTAGACCCTTCCAAAGCTGAGATATCGAAACTCAAAATTTCGACCCGAAAAAAAAACGACAGTGTTACCCCTTACGTTTTTTTTCGTTTTCGGGCGAAAAATCAAGTTTCTCCAATCTTCTCAAAACTCTGGATTATGATAGAGGGCCGCGAGACTTTGACCCGAGCGCAAAAATGGAGGCTCTAGACCCTTCCAGAGCTGAGATATCGAAACTCAAAATTTCGACCCGAAAAAAAAACGACAGTGTTACCCCTTACGTTTTTTTTAGTTTTTGGGCGAAAAATCAAGTTTCTCCTATCTTCTCAAAACTCTGGATTATGATAGAGGGCCGCGAGACTTTGACCCGAGCGCAAAAATGGAGGCTCTAGACCCTTCCAGAGCTGAGATATCGAAACTCAAAATTTCGACCCCAAAAAAAAACGACAGTGTTACCCCTTACGTTTTTTTCCGTTTTCGGGCGAAAAATCAAGTTTCTCCAATCTTCTCAAAACTCTGGATTATGATAGAGGGCCGCGAGACTTTGACCCGAGCGCAAAAATGGAGGCTCTAGACCCTTCCAGAGCTGAGATATCGAAACTCAAAATTTCGACCCCAAAAAAAAACGACAGTGTTACCCCTTACGTTTTTTTTAGTTTTTGGGCGAAAAATCAAGTTTCTCCAATCTTCTCAAAACTCTGGATTATGATAGAGGGCCGCGAGACTTTGACCCGAGCGCAAAAATGGAGGCTCTAGACCCTTCCAGAGCTGAGATATCGAAACTCAAAATTTCGACCCGAAAAAAAAACGACAGTGTTACCCCTTACGTTTTTTTTAGTTTTTGGGCGAAAAATCAAGTTTCTCCTATCTTCTCAAAACTCTGGATTATGATAGAGGGCCGCGAGACTTTGACCCGAGCGCAAAAATGGAGGCTCTAGACCCTTCCAGAGCTGAGATATCGAAACTCAAAATTTCGACCCCAAAAAAAAACGACAGTGTTACCCCTTACGTTTTTTTTCGTTTTCGGGCGAAAAATCAAGTTTCTCCAATCTTCTCAAAACTCTGGATTATGATAGAGGGCCGCGAGACTTTGACCCGAGCGCAAAAATGGAGGCTCTAGACCCTTCCAGAGCTGAGATATCGAAACTCAAAATTTCGACCCCAAAAAAAAACGACAGTGTTACCCCTTACGTTTTTTTTAGTTTTTGGGCGAAAAATCAAGTTTCTCCAATCTTCTCAAAACTCTGGATTATGATAGAGGGCCGCGAGACTTTGACCCGAGCGCAAAAATGGAGGCTCTAGACCCTTCCAGAGCTGAGATATCGAAACTCAAAATTTCGACCCCAAAAAAAACCGACAGTGTTACCCCTTACGTTTTTTTTCGTTTTCGGGCGAAAAATCAAGTTTCTCCAATCTTCTCAAAACTCTGGATTATGATAAAGGGCCGCGAGACTTTGACCCGAGCGCAAAAATGGAGGCTCTAGACCCTTCCAGAGCTGAGATATCGAAACTCAAAATTTCGACCCGAAAAAAAAACGACAGTGTTACCCCTTACGTTTTTTTTTAGTTTTTGGGCAAAAAATCAAGTTTCTCCAATCTTCTCAAAACTCTGGATTATGATAGAGGGCCGCGAGACTTTGACCAGAGCGCAAAAATGGAGGCTCTAGACCATTCCAGAGCTGAGATATCGAAACTCAAAATTTCGACCAGAAAAAAAAAAACGACAGTGTTACCCCTTACGTTTTTTTTAGTTTTTGGGCGAAAAATCAAGTTTCTCCAATCTTCTCAAAACTCTGGATTATGATAGAGGGCCGAGAGACTTTGACCCGAGCGCAAAAATGGAGGCTCTAGACCCTTCCAGAGCTGAGATATCGAAACTCAAAATTTCGACCCGAAAAAAAAAACGACAGTGTTACCCCTTACGTTTTTTTTAGTTTTTGGGCGAAAAATCAAGTTTCTCCAATCTTCTCAAAACTCTGGATTATGATAGAGGGCCGCGAGACTTTGACCCGAGCGCAAAAATGGAGGCTCTAGACCCTTCCAGAGCTGAGATATCGAAACTCAAAATTTCGACCCGAAAAAAAAACGACAGTGTTACCCCTTACGTTTTTTTTCGTTTTCGGGCGAAAAATCAAGTTTCTCCAATCTTCTCAAAACTCTGGATTATGATAGAGGGCCGCGAGACTTTGACCCGAGCGCAAAAATGGAGGCTCTAGACCCTTCCAGAGCTGAGATATCGAAACTCAAAATTTCGACCAGAAAAAAAAAACGACAGTGTTACCCCTTACGTTTTTTTTAGTTTTTGGGCGAAAAATCAAGTTTCTCCAATCTTCTCAAAACTCTGGATTATGATAGAGGGCCGCGAGACTTTGACCCGAGCGCAAAAATGGAGGCTCTAGACCATTCCACAGCTGAGATATCGAAACTCAAAATTTCGACCAGAAAAAAAAAAACGACAGTGTTACCCCTTACGTTTTTTTTAGTTTTTGGGCGAAAAATCAAGTTTCTCCAATCTTCTCAAAACTCTGGATTATGATAGAGGGCCGCGAGACTTTGACCCGAGCGCAAAAATGGAGGCTCTAGACCATTCCAGAGCTGAGATATCGAAACTCAAAATTTCGACCAGAAAAAAAAACGACAGTGTTACCCCTTACGTTTTTTTTAGTTTTTGGGCGAAAAATCAAGTTTCTCCAATCTTCTCAAAACTCTGGATTATGATAGAGGGCCGCGAGACTTTGACCCGAGCGCAAAAATGGAGGCTCTAGACCCTTCCAGAGCTGAGATATCGAAACTCAAAATTTCGACCCGAAAAAAAAACGACAGTGTTACCCCTTACGTTTTTTTTAGTTTTTGGGCGAAAAATCAAGTTTCTCCAATCTTCTCAAAACTCTGGATTATGATAGAGGGCCGCGAGACTTTGACCCGAGCGCAAAAATTGAGGCTCTAGACCCTTCCAGAGCTGAGATATCGAAACTCAAAATTTCGACCCCAAAAAAAAACGACAGTGTTACCCCTTACGTTTTTTTTCGTTTTCGGGCGAAAAATCAAGTTTCTCCAATCTTCTCAAAACTCTGGATTATGATAGAGGGCCGCGAGACTTTGACCCGAGCGCAAAAATGGAGGCTCTAGACCCTTCCAAAGCTGAGATATCGAAACTCAAAATTTCGACCCGAAAAAAAAACGACAGTGTTACCCCTTACGTTTTTTTTAGTTTTCGGGCGAAAAATCAAGTTTCTCCAATCTTCTCAGAACTCTGGATTATGATAGAGGGCCGCGAGACTTTGACCCGAGCGCAAAAATGGAGGCTCTAGACCCTTCCAAAGCTGAGATATCGAAACTCAAAATTTCGACCCGAAAAAAAAACGACAGTGTTACCCCTTACGTTTTTTTTAGTTTTTGGGCGAAAAATAAAGTTTCTCCAATCTTCTCAAAACTCTGGATTATGATAGATGGCCGCGAGACTTTGACCCGAGCGCAAAAATGGAGGCTCTAGACCCTTCCAAAGCTGAGATATCGAAACTCAAAATTTCGACCCGAAAAAAAAACGACAGTGTTACCCCTTACGTTTTTTTTCGTTTTCGGGCGAAAAATCAAGTTTCTCCAATCTTCTCAAAACTCTGGATTATGATAGAGGGCCGCGAGACTTTGACCCGAGCGCAAAAGTGGAGGCTCTAGACCCTTCCAGAGCTGAGATATCGAAACTCAAAATTTCGACCCGAAAAAAAAACGACAGTGTTACCCCTTACGTTTTTTTTAGTTTTTGGGCGAAAAATCAAGTTTCTCCTATCTTCTCAAAACTCTGGATTATGATAGAGGGCCGCGAGACTTTGACCCGAGCGCAAAAATGGAGGCTCTAGACCCTTCCAGAGCTGAGATATCGAAACTCAAAATTTCGACCCGAAAAAAAAACGACAGTGTTACCCCTTACGTTTTTTTTAGTTTTTGGGCGAAAAATCAAGTTTCTCCAATCTTCTCAAAACTCTGGATTATGATAGAGGGCCGCGAGACTTTGACCCGAGCGCAAAAATGGAGGCTCTAGACCATTCCAGAGCTGAGATATCGAAACTCAAAATTTCGACCATAAAAAAAAAACGACAGTGTTACCCCTTACGTTTTTTTTAGTTTTTGGGCGAAAAATCAAGTTTCTCCTATCTTCTCAAAACTCTGGATTATGATAAAGGGCCGCGAGACTTTGACCCGAGCGCAAAAATGGAGGCTCTAGACCCTTCCAGAGCTGAGATATCGAAACTCAAAATTTCGACCCGAAAAAAAAAACGACAGTGTTACCCCTTACGTTTTTTTTAGTTTTTGGGCGAAAAATCAAGTTTCTCCAATCTTCTCAAAACTCTGGATTATGATAGAGGGCCGCGAGACTTTGACCCGAGCGCAAAAATGGAGGCTCTAGACCCTTCCAAAGCTGAGATATCGAAACTCAAAATTTCGACCCGAAAAAAAAACGACAGTGTTACCCCTTACGTTTTTTTTAGTTTTTGGGCGAAAAATAAAGTTTCTCCAATCTTCTCAAAACTCTGGATTATGATAGATGGCCGCGAGACTTTGACCCGAGCGCAAAAATGGAGGCTCTAGACCCTTCCAGAGCTGAGATATCGAAACTCAAAATTTCGACCCGAAAAAAAAACGACAGTGTTACCCCTTACGTTTTTTTTCGTTTTCGGGCGAAAAATCAAGTTTCTCCAATCTTCTCAAAACTCTGGATTATGATAGAGGGCCGCGAGACTTTGACCCGAACACAAAAATGGAGGCTCTAGACCCTTCCAGAGCTGAGATATCGAAACTCAAAATTTCGACCCGAAAAAAAAACGACAGTGTTACCCCTTACGTTTTTTTTAGTTTTTGGGCGAAAAATCAAGTTTCTCCAATCTTCTCAAAACTCTGGATTATGATAGAGGGCCGCGAGACTTTGACCCGAGCGCAAAAATGGAGGCTCTAGACCCTTCCAGAGCTGAGATATCGAAACTCAAAATTTCGACCCAAAAAAAAAACGACAGTGTTACCCCTTACGTTTTTTTTCGTTTTCGGGCAAAAAATCAAGTTTCTCCAATCTTCTCAAAACTCTGGATTATGATAGAGGGCCGCGAGACTTTGACCCGAGCGCAAAAATGGAGGCTCTAGACCCTTCCAGAGCTGAGATATCGAAACTCAAAATTTCGACCCGAAAAAAAAACGACAGTGTTACCCCTTACGTTTTTTTTAGTTTTTGGGCGAAAAATCAAGTTTCTCCAATCTTCTCAAAACTCTGGATTATGATAGAGGGCCGCGAGACTTTGACCCGAGCGCAAAAATGGAGGCTCTAGACCCTTCCAAAGCTGAGATATCGAAACTCAAAATTTCAACCCGAAAAAAAAACGACAGTGTTACCCCTTACGTTTTTTTTAGTTTTTGGGCGAAAAATCAAGTTTCTCCAATCTTCTCAAAACTCTGGATTATGATAGAGGGCCGCGAGACTTTGACCCGAGCGCAAAAATGGAGGCTCTAGACCCTTCCAAAGCTGAGATATCGAAACTCAAAATTTCAACCCGAAAAAAAAACGACAGTGTTACCCCTTACGTTTTTTTTTAGTTTTTGGGCGAAAAATCAAGTTTCTCCAATCTTCTCAAAACTCTGGATTATGATAGAGGGCCGCGAGACTTTGACCCGAGCGCAAAAATGGAGGCTCTAGACCCTTCCAGAGCTGAGATATCGAAACTCAAAATTTCGACCCCAAAAAAAAACGACAGTGTTACCCCTTACGTTTTTTTTAGTTTTTGGGCGAAAAATCAAGTTTCTCCAATCTTCTCAAAACTCTGGATTATGATAGAGGGCCGCGAGACTTTGACCCGAGCGCAAAAATGGAGGCTCTAGACCCTTCCAAAGCTGAGATATCGAAACTCAAAATTTCGACCCGAAAAAAAAAACGACAGTGTTACCCCTTACGTTTTTTTTTGTTTTCGGGCGAAAAATCAAGTTTCTCCAATCTTCTCAAAACTCTGGATTATGATAGAGGGCCGCGAGACTTTGACCCGAGCGCAAAAATGGAGGCTCTAGACCCTTCCAGAGCTGAGATATCGAAACTCAAAATTTCGACCCCAAAAAAAAACGACAGTGTTACCCCTTACGTTTTTTTTAGTTTTTGGGCGAAAAATAAAGTTTCTCCAATCTTCTCAAAACTCTGGATTATGATAGATGGCCGCGAGACTTTGACCCGAGCGCAAAAATGGAGGCTCTAGACCCTTCCAAAGCTGAGATATCGAAACTCAAAATTTCGACCCGAAAAAAAAACGACAGTGTTACCCCTTACGTTTTTTTTCGTTTTCGGGCGAAAAATCAAGTTTCTCCAATCTTCTCAAAACTCTGGATTATGATAGAGGGCCGCGAGACTTTGACCCGAGCGCAAAAGTGGAGGCTCTAGACCCTTCCAGAGCTGAGATATCGAAACTCAAAATTTCGACCCGAAAAAAAAACGACAGTGTTACCCCTTACGTTTTTTTTAGTTTTTGGGCGAAAAATCAAGTTTCTCCTATCTTCTCAAAACTCTGGATTATGATAGAGGGCCGCGAGACTTTGACCCGAGCGCAAAAATGGAGGCTCTAGACCCTTCCAGAGCTGAGATATCGAAACTCAAAATTTCGACCCGAAAAAAAAACGACAGTGTTACCCCTTACGTTTTTTTTAGTTTTTGGGCGAAAAATCAAGTTTCTCCAATCTTCTCAAAACTCTGGATTATGATAGAGGGCCGCGAGACTTTGACCCGAGCGCAAAAATGGAGGCTCTAGACCATTCCAGAGCTGAGATATCGAAACTCAAAATTTCGACCAGAAAAAAAAAAACGACAGTGTTACCCCTTACGTTTTTTTTAGTTTTTGGGCGAAAAATCAAGTTTCTCCTATCTTCTCAAAACTCTGGATTATGATAGAGGGCCGCGAGACTTTGACCCGAGCGCAAAAATGGAGGCTCTAGACCCTTCCAGAGCTGAGATATCGAAACTCAAAATTTCGACCCGAAAAAAAAAACGACAGTGTTACCCCTTACGTTTTTTTTAGTTTTTGGGCGAAAAATCAAGTTTCTCCAATCTTCTCAAAACTCTGGATTATGATAGAGGGCCGCGAGACTTTGACCCGAGCGCAAAAATGGAGGCTCTAGACCCTTCCAAAGCTGAGATATCGAAACTCAAAATTTCGACCCGAAAAAAAAACGACAGTGTTACCCCTTACGTTTTTTTTAGTTTTTGGGCGAAAAATAAAGTTTCTCCAATCTTCTCAAAACTCTGGATTATGATAGATGGCCGCGAGACTTTGACCCGAGCGCAAAAATGGAGGCTCTAGACCCTTCCAGAGCTGAGATATCGAAACTCAAAATTTCGACCCGAAAAAAAAACGACAGTGTTACCCCTTACGTTTTTTTTCGTTTTCGGGCGAAAAATCAAGTTTCTCCAATCTTCTCAAAACTCTGGATTATGATAGAGGGCCGCGAGACTTTGACCCGAGCGCAAAAATGGAGGCTCTAGACCCTTCCAGAGCTGAGATATCGAAACTCAAAATTTCGACCCGAAAAAAAAACGACAGTGTTACCCCTTACGTTTTTTTTAGTTTTTGGGCGAAAAATCAAGTTTCTCCAATCTTCTCAAAACTCTGGATTATGATAGAGGGCCGCGAGACTTTGACCCGAGCGCAAAAATGGAGGCTCTAGACCCTTCCAGAGCTGAGATATCGAAACTCAAAATTTCGACCCAAAAAAAAAACGACAGTGTTACCCCTTACGTTTTTTTTCGTTTTCGGGCAAAAAATCAAGTTTCTCCAATCTTCTCAAAACTCTGGATTATGATAGAGGGCCGCGAGACTTTGACCCGAGCGCAAAAATGGAGGCTCTAGACCCTTCCAGAGCTGAGATATCGAAACTCAAAATTTCGACCCGAAAAAAAAACGACAGTGTTACCCCTTACGTTTTTTTTAGTTTTTGGGCGAAAAATCAAGTTTCTCCAATCTTCTCAAAACTCTGGATTATGATAGAGGGCCGCGAGACTTTGACCCGAGCGCAAAAATGGAGGCTCTAGACCCTTCCAAAGCTGAGATATCGAAACTCAAAATTTCAACCCGAAAAAAAAACGACAGTGTTACCCCTTACGTTTTTTTTAGTTTTTGGGCGAAAAATCAAGTTTCTCCAATCTTCTCAAAACTCTGGATTATGATAGAGGGCCGCGAGACTTTGACCCGAGCGCAAAAATGGAGGCTCTAGACCCTTCCAAAGCTGAGATATCGAAACTCAAAATTTCAACCCGAAAAAAAAACGACAGTGTTACCCCTTACGTTTTTTTTAGTTTTTGGGCGAAAAATCAAGTTTCTCCAATCTTCTCAAAACTCTGGATTATGATAGAGGGCCGCGAGACTTTGACCCGAGCGCAAAAATGGAGGCTCTAGACCCTTCCAAAGCTGAGATATCGAAACTCAAAATTTCAACCCGAAAAAAAAACGACAGTGTTACCCCTTACGTTTTTTTTAGTTTTTGGGCGAAAAATCAAGTTTCTCCAATCTTCTCAAAACTCTGGATTATGATAGAGGGCCGCGAGACTTTGACCCGAGCGCAAAAATGGAGGCTCTAGACCCTTCCAGAGCTGAGATATCGAAACTCAAAATTTCGACCCCAAAAAAAAACGACAGTGTTACCCCTTACGTTTTTTTTAGTTTTTGGGCGAAAAATCAAGTTTCTCCAATCTTCTCAAAACTCTGGATTATGATAGAGGGCCGCGAGACTTTGACCCGAGCGCAAAAATGGAGGCTCTAGACCCTTCCAAAGCTGAGATATCGAAACTCAAAATTTCGACCCGAAAAAAAAACGACAGTGTTACCCCTTACGTTTTTTTTTGTTTTCGGGCGAAAAATCAAGTTTCTCCAATCTTCTCAAAACTCTGGATTATGATAGAGGGCCGCGAGACTTTGACCCGAGCGCAAAAATGGAGGCTCTAGACCCTTCCAGAGCTGAGATATCGAAACTCAAAATTTCGACCCCAAAAAAAAACGACAGTGTTACCCCTTACGTTTTTTTTCGTTTTCGGGCGAAAAATCAAGTTTCTCCAATCTTCTCAAAACTCTGGATTATGATAGAGGGCCGCGAGACTTTGACCCGAGCGCAAAAATGGAGGCTCTAGACCCTTCCAGAGCTGAGATATCGAAACTCAAAATTTCGACCCGAAAAAAAACGACAGTGTTACCCCTTACGTTTTTTTTTCGTTTTCGGGCGAAAAATCAAGTTTCTCCAATCTTCTCAAAACTGTGGATTATGATAGAGGGCCGCGAGACTTTGACCCGAGCGCAAAAATGGAGGCTCTAGACCTTTCCAGAGCTGAGATATCGAAACTCAAAATTTCGACCCGAAAAAAAACGACAGTGTTACCCCTTACGTTTTTTTTCGTTTTCGGGCGAAAAATCAAGTTTCTCCAATCTTCTCAAAACTCTGGATTATGATAGAGGGCCGCGAGACTTTGACCCGAGCGCAAAAATGGAGGCTCTAGACCCTTCCAGAGCTGAGATATCGAAACTCAAAATTTCGACCCGAAAAAAAAAACGACAGTGTTACCCCTTACGTTTTTTTTAGTTTTTGGGCGAAAAATCAAGTTTCTCCAATCTTCTCAAAACTCTGGATTATGATAGAGGGCCGCGAGACTTTGACCCGAGCGCAAAAATGGAGGCTCTAGACCCTTCCAGAGCTGAGATATCGAAACTCAAAATTTCGACCCAAAAAAAAAACGACAGTGTTACCCCTTACGTTTTTTTTCGTTTTCGGGCAAAAAATCAAGTTTCTCCAATCTTCTCAAAACTCTGGATTATGATAGAGGGCCGCGAGACTTTGACCCGAGCGCAAAAATGGAGGCTCTAGACCCTTCCAGAGCTGAGATATCGAAACTCAAAATTTCGACCCGAAAAAAAAACGACAGTGTTACCCCTTACGTTTTTTTTAGTTTTTGGGCGAAAAATCAAGTTTCTCCAATCTTCTCAAAACTCTGGATTATGATAGAGGGCCGCGAGACTTTGACCCGAGCGCAAAAATGGAGGCTCTAGACCCTTCCAGAGCTGAGATATCGAAACTCAAAATTTCGACCCGAAAAAAAAACGACAGTGTTACCCCTTACGTTTTTTTTCGTTTTCGGGCGAAAAATCAAGTTTCTCCAATCTTCTCAAAACTCTGGATTATGATAGAGGGCCGCGAGACTTTGACCCGAGCGCAAAAATGGAGGCTCTAGACCCTTCCAAAGCTGAGATATCGAAACTCAAAATTTCAACCCGAAAAAAAAACGACAGTGTTACCCCTTACGTTTTTTTTAGTTTTTGGGCGAAAAATCAAGCTTCTCCAATCTTCTCAAAACTCTGGATTATGATAGAGGGCCGCGAGACTTTGACCCGAGCGCAAAAATGGAGGCTCTAGACCCTTCCAGAGCTGAGATATCGAAACTCAAAATTTCGACCCCAAAAAAAAACGACAGTGTTACCCCTTACGTTTTTTTTAGTTTTTGGGCGAAAAATCAAGTTTCTCCAATCTTCTCAAAACTCTGGATTATGATAGAGGGCCGCGAGACTTTGACCCGAGCGCAAAAATGGAGGCTCTAGACCCTTCCAAAGCTGAGATATCGAAACTCAAAATTTCGACCCGAAAAAAAAACGACAGTGTTACCCCTTACGTTTTTTTTTGTTTTCGGGCGAAAAATCAAGTTTCTCCAATCTTCTCAAAACTCTGGATTATGATAGAGGGCCGCGAGACTTTGACCCGAGCGCAAAAATGGAGGCTCTAGACCCTTCCAGAGCTGAGATATCGAAACTCAAAATTTCGACCCCAAAAAAAAACGACAGTGTTACCCCTTACGTTTTTTTTCGTTTTCGGGCGAAAAATCAAGTTTCTCCAATCTTCTCAAAACTCTGGATTATGATAGAGGGCCGCGAGACTTTGACCCGAGCGCAAAAATGGAGGCTCTAGACCCTTCCAGAGCTGAGATATCGAAACTCAAAATTTCGACCCGAAAAAAAACGACAGTGTTACCCCTTACGTTTTTTTTTCGTTTTCGGGCGAAAAATCAAGTTTCTCCAATCTTCTCAAAACTGTGGATTATGATAGAGGGCCGCGAGACTTTGACCCGAGCGCAAAAATGGAGGCTCTAGACCCTTCCAGAGCTGAGATATCGAAACTCAAAATTTCGACCCGAAAAAAAAACGACAGTGTTACCCCTTACGTTTTTTTTAGTTTTTGGGCGAAAAATCAAGTTTCTCCAATCTTCTCAAAACTCTGGATTATGATAGAGGGCCGCGAGACTTTGACCCGAGCGCAAAAATGGAGGCTCTAGACCCTTCCAAAGCTGAGATATCGAAACTCAAAATTTCAACCCGAAAAAAAAACGACAGTGTTACCCCTTACGTTTTTTTTAGTTTTTGGGCGAAAAATCAAGTTTCTCCAATCTTCTCAAAACTCTGGATTATGATAGAGGGCCGCGAGACTTTGACCCGAGCGCAAAAATGGAGGCTCTAGACCCTTCCAAAGCTGAGATATCGAAACTCAAAATTTCAACCCGAAAAAAAAACGACAGTGTTACCCCTTACGTTTTTTTTAGTTTTTGGGCGAAAAATCAAGTTTCTCCAATCTTCTCAAAACTCTGGATTATGATAGAGGGCCGCGAGACTTTGACCCGAGCGCAAAAATGGAGGCTCTAGACCCTTCCAGAGCTGAGATATCGAAACTCAAAATTTCGACCCCAAAAAAAAACGACAGTGTTACCCCTTACGTTTTTTTTAGTTTTTGGGCGAAAAATCAAGTTTCTCCAATCTTCTCAAAACTCTGGATTATGATAGAGGGCCGCGAGACTTTGACCCGAGCGCAAAAATGGAGGCTCTAGACCCTTCCAAAGCTGAGATATCGAAACTCAAAATTTCGACCCGAAAAAAAAACGACAGTGTTACCCCTTACGTTTTTTTTTGTTTTCGGGCGAAAAATCAAGTTTCTCCAATCTTCTCAAAACTCTGGATTATGATAGAGGGCCGCGAGACTTTGACCCGAGCGCAAAAATGGAGGCTCTAGACCCTTCCAGAGCTGAGATATCGAAACTCAAAATTTCGACCCCAAAAAAAAACGACAGTGTTACCCCTTACGTTTTTTTTCGTTTTCGGGCGAAAAATCAAGTTTCTCCAATCTTCTCAAAACTCTGGATTATGATAGAGGGCCGCGAGACTTTGACCCGAGCGCAAAAATGGAGGCTCTAGACCCTTCCAGAGCTGAGATATCGAAACTCAAAATTTCGACCCGAAAAAAAACGACAGTGTTACCCCTTACGTTTTTTTTTCGTTTTCGGGCGAAAAATCAAGTTTCTCCAATCTTCTCAAAACTGTGGATTATGATAGAGGGCCGCGAGACTTTGACCCGAGCGCAAAAATGGAGGCTCTAGACCTTTCCAGAGCTGAGATATCGAAACTCAAAATTTCGACCCGAAAAAAAACGACAGTGTTACCCCTTACGTTTTTTTTCGTTTTCGGGCGAAAAATCAAGTTTCTCCAATCTTCTCAAAACTCTGGATTATGATAGAGGGCCGCGAGACTTTGACCCGAGCGCAAAAATGGAGGCTCTAGACCCTTCCAGAGCTGAGATATCGAAACTCAAAATTTCGACCCGAAAAAAAAAACGACAGTGTTACCCCTTACGTTTTTTTTAGTTTTTGGGCGAAAAATCAAGTTTCTCCAATCTTCTCAAAACTCTGGATTATGATAGAGGGCCGCGAGACTTTGACCCGAGCGCAAAAATGGAGGCTCTAGACCCTTCCAGAGCTGAGATATCGAAACTCAAAATTTCGACCCAAAAAAAAAACGACAGTGTTACCCCTTACGTTTTTTTTCGTTTTCGGGCAAAAAATCAAGTTTCTCCAATCTTCTCAAAACTCTGGATTATGATAGAGGGCCGCGAGACTTTGACCCGAGCGCAAAAATGGAGGCTCTAGACCCTTCCAGAGCTGAGATATCGAAACTCAAAATTTCGACCCGAAAAAAAAACGACAGTGTTACCCCTTACGTTTTTTTTAGTTTTTGGGCGAAAAATCAAGTTTCTCCAATCTTCTCAAAACTCTGGATTATGATAGAGGGCCGCGAGACTTTGACCCGAGCGCAAAAATGGAGGCTCTAGACCCTTCCAGAGCTGAGATATCGAAACTCAAAATTTCGACCCGAAAAAAAAACGACAGTGTTACCCCTTACGTTTTTTTTCGTTTTCGGGCGAAAAATCAAGTTTCTCCAATCTTCTCAAAACTCTGGATTATGATAGAGGGCCGCGAGACTTTGACCCGAGCGCAAAAATGGAGGCTCTAGACCCTTCCAAAGCTGAGATATCGAAACTCAAAATTTCAACCCGAAAAAAAAACGACAGTGTTACCCCTTACGTTTTTTTTAGTTTTTGGGCGAAAAATCAAGCTTCTCCAATCTTCTCAAAACTCTGGATTATGATAGAGGGCCGCGAGACTTTGACCCGAGCGCAAAAATGGAGGCTCTAGACCCTTCCAGAGCTGAGATATCGAAACTCAAAATTTCGACCCCAAAAAAAAACGACAGTGTTACCCCTTACGTTTTTTTTAGTTTTTGGGCGAAAAATCAAGTTTCTCCAATCTTCTCAAAACTCTGGATTATGATAGAGGGCCGCGAGACTTTGACCCGAGCGCAAAAATGGAGGCTCTAGACCCTTCCAAAGCTGAGATATCGAAACTCAAAATTTCGACCCGAAAAAAAAACGACAGTGTTACCCCTTACGTTTTTTTTTGTTTTCGGGCGAAAAATCAAGTTTCTCCAATCTTCTCAAAACTCTGGATTATGATAGAGGGCCGCGAGACTTTGACCCGAGCGCAAAAATGGAGGCTCTAGACCCTTCCAGAGCTGAGATATCGAAACTCAAAATTTCGACCCCAAAAAAAAACGACAGTGTTACCCCTTACGTTTTTTTTCGTTTTCGGGCGAAAAATCAAGTTTCTCCAATCTTCTCAAAACTCTGGATTATGATAGAGGGCCGCGAGACTTTGACCCGAGCGCAAAAATGGAGGCTCTAGACCCTTCCAGAGCTGAGATATCGAAACTCAAAATTTCGACCCGAAAAAAAACGACAGTGTTACCCCTTACGTTTTTTTTTCGTTTTCGGGCGAAAAATCAAGTTTCTCCAATCTTCTCAAAACTGTGGATTATGATAGAGGGCCGCGAGACTTTGACCCGAGCGCAAAAATGGAGGCTCTAGACCTTTCCAGAGCTGAGATATCGAAACTCAAAATTTCGACCCGAAAAAAAACGACAGTGTTACCCCTTACGTTTTTTTTCGTTTTCGGGCGAAAAATCAAGTTTCTCCAATCTTCTCAAAACTCTGGATTATGATAGAGGGCCGCGAGACTTTGACCCGAGCGCAAAAATGGAGGCTCTAGACCCTTCCAGAGCTGAGATATCGAAACTCAAAATTTCGACCCCAAAAAAAAAAACGACAGTGTTACCCCTTACGTTTTTTTTCGTTTTCGGGCGAAAAATCAAGTTTCTCCAATCTTCTCAAAACTCTGGATTATGATAGAGGGCCGCGAGACTTTGACCCGAGCGCAAAAATGGAGGCTCTAGACCCTTCCAGAGCTGAGATATCGAAACTCAAAATTTCGACCAGAAAAAAAAACGACAGTGTTACCCCTTACGTTTTTTTTCGTTTTCGGGCGAAAAATCAAGTTTTTCCAATCTTCTCAAAACTCTGGATTATGATAGAGGGCCGCGAGACTTTGACCCGAGCGCAAAAATGGAGGCTCTAGACCCTTCCAGAGCTGAGATATCGAAACTCAAAATTTCGACCCGAAAAAAAACCGACAGTGTTACCCCTTACGTTTTTTTTCGTTTTCGGGCGAAAAATCAAGTGTCTCCAATCTTCTCAAAACTCTGGATTATGATAGAGGGCCGTGAGACTTGGAGGCTGGAAGGGTCTAGAGCCTCCATTGTTGCACTCAGGTTTAAGTCTCATGGCCCTCTATCAGAATCCAGAGTTTTGAGAAGATTGGAGAAACTTAATTTTTCGCCGGGAAAAAAAAAAACTAAAGGGGTACCACTGTCGGGTTTTTTTCTGGTCGAAATTTTGAGTTTCGATATCTCAGCTCTGGAAGGGTCTAGAGCCTCCATTTTTGCCCTCAGGTCTAAGTCTCATGGCCCTCTATCAGAATCCAGAGTTTTGAGAAGATTGGAGAAACCTAATTTCTCACGCCAAAAAAAAAAAAACGAAAGGGGTAACACTGTTGTATTTTTTTTCGGGTCGAAATTTTGAGTTTCTCTGATCTTTCTCCAAAAATGGAGGCTCTACACTCTTCCAGAGCTGAGATATTGAGATCCCACGTAGTATTTCCATATGTTAAGTAACATTTCAATATGTTCCAAATCCATGTTCTTTTGGGTGCAAGTTATTTTACTTTATAAAGTTTTAAATATGGATATTTTTCTTACATCTCCATCTTCCTCATTACTCCACATAAATTCAACATCTGAGATATTTTCATCACTTATATGTTCAAGCATTTCAGAACTGTATATTCTGCACATGAATCAGTACTGTGTATTTATTTCTTTATAAAAGAATTTTCAATCAGCATTACTGAAAATGTGATTTCAGTAACAGGCTTTCAAACCTACTGTCCATTCTAATAGTCAGACACATTTAAAAAAATCCTGATTTAAAACGTGCAATTCTACAGTCGATTTTTAACTTTAATAATTTCAATCTTTCTATTTTACATACAAATTATGAAATACTGGCAAAAATACTTACAAAATGTCAATACACCTTAGAAAATGTTGCTTGCTTCTGTGTTTGAAGTGAAGTGCTGCCATGCTTCTCTTCATTGTAGAGGGTTTTTTTTTTTATATAATTACTAAAAGCAGAGCTTTACTGGCATTTGATGTCATTAAAATATTGCATATTCTAGACCTGTTGACCAAATATTGTACCCAAACCCAATATTATATATAATATCGCATGGTTTTACAACCTCTGCAAAAAAAAAAATTAACCGTTCAAACATTTGCTTTTTGGAAGATTTTCCTTTAAAAAACAGATATAAAACCTGAACCTCTGACTGTAATCCATTTTAAAATACATCTTCAGGGAAATATGAATGGGTCGAAATTTTTACACAGACAAGGAAAAGCACAATATAAGTGGACAAACTCCAGGCGATGGTTTTCAACAACTCTTTATTTGAAGACAGACTCTCCTGCGGTTCCTGAAACGTAGCATAGACGCTAGTTTACTTCAGCTTCTTCTTGGGCCGCAGGTTGTTGGTGTGGCCACACTTCTTCTTACGGCAGTTCACGGCACGTGGGTGCAGACGGGCGTAACACCTGAGAACAGAGCATCATGGGATACATCATGAGATGATAAACTCAACGGCTCCATCACTAGACAGAGTAAAGCCGGGTGCACACTGAACGATTGATTTACAATAGTCCTGCACGATTGTTGCTTATCAGACTGTACGAACAATCACTGTAAGTAACGTCACACTGTAAGATCTGTTGTCATTAATGTCAGACTGTACTTCTGAACCTTATATTCTAAAGTGTTACTGAAATATTAATGTCATCTCAAGGCTGCAAACTGCTAGGTTTTTAGACGCATTAAAAACTGACGCATGCAAGACAACTTGTCCGGAGTTTTACATCAATCAATAAGTGCGTTTCCATTACAGATTTGCGCAATTTCGAATTGCCTGAAAAACCTCATGTGAGCGTGAAAACATTTTGCGAAACTGACGCGTTTCCACATGCGTATTTTCAATTCGCAATTTGAAGGGAAATGCTAGTGCTGGACGGTTTGACAGAATTTATATCGCGTTATTTTTTTTGTAAAATTAAGCTGGTTTTCAGTTAATGACGTTTTTTTTTCATGTATAATCAGGTGTTCAAAGCATTTTCAACTGGTTGATAGAGGAATTACAGTAATAATAAGACTTAGACCCTCTAGACCCTTCCAGAGCTGAGATATTTATAATGGCATAAATGCTACGTGGGATCTCAATATCTCAGCTCTGGAAGGGTCTAGAACCTCAATTTTTGCACTCAGGTCTAAGTCTCATGGCCCTCTATCAGAATCCAGAGTTTTGAGAAGATTGGATAAACTTAATTTCTCGCCCCGAAAAAAAAAAAAACGAAAGGGGTACCACTGTCGTTTTTTTTTTCGGGTCGAATTTTTGAGTTTCGATATCTCAGCTCTGGAAGGGTCTAGAGCCTCCATTTTTGCACTCAGGTTTAAGTCTCATGGCCCTCTATCAGAATCCAGAGTTTTGAGAAGATTGGAGAAATTAAATTTTTCGCCCAAAAAAAAAAAAAAAAAACACGAAAGGGGTACCACTGTCGTTTTTTTTCGGGTCGAATTTTTGAGTTTCGATATCTCAGCTCTGGAAGGGTCTAGAGCCTCCATTTTTGCACTCAGGTCAAAGTCTCATGGCCCTCTATGAGAATCCAGAGTTTTGAGAAGATTGGAGAAACTTAATTTCTCACCCCGAAAAAAAAAAATGAAAGGGGTATCACTGTCGTTTTTTTTTTTTGGGTCGAAATTTTGAGTTTCTATGATCTTCTTGAAACTCTGGATTCTGATAGAGGGCCTTGAGACTTAGACTTGAGTGCAAAAATGGAGGCCCTAGACCCTTCCAGAGATGAGATATTGCGATATTTATAATGGCATAAATGCTACGTGGGATCTCAATATCTCGGCTCTGGAAGGGGCTAGAGCCTCCATTTCTGCACTCAGGTCTAAGTCTCATGGCCCTCTATCAGAATCCAGAGTTTTGAGAAGATTGGAGAAATGTAATAAATAACGTTAAAATACAACGTTTATATAACGGGAGAACTAAACGTTCTTATAACGTTTTGAATAATGTTTCTACAACCAGGAAATAACGTTAAAATACAACGTTTATATAACGGGAGAACTGAACGTTCTTATAACGTTTTGAATGACATTCTTATAACCAAGAAATAACGTTAAAACTCAACGTTCATATAACGGGAGAAATGAACATTCTTATAACTTTTTGAATGATGTTCTTATAACCAATAAATACCATTAAAATACGTTTTTTATAACGGGAGAACTGAACGTTCTTATAACATTTTGAATGACGTTCTTATAACCAAGAAATAACGTTAAAATACAACGTTTATATAACGGGAGAACTGAATGTTCTTATAATGTTTTGAATAACGTTTTTATAACCAAGAAATAACGTTAATAAAACTGGACGTTTTGAATGTTCCTAAAACATTCAGAAATAACATTTTTATAACTTATGAAAACGTTCTTACAACCTAAAATTGTTATCTGGGGAAGAGGAGAGATTCACGATTGCACTGAACACGTTTTAAGTGCATGATTCTGGCTTGTCTTGAAAAACAGATAATTTGACTCGTTGTAGGAGAGTCACTGCAGGACTGAGAGTCGAATCTTCTGACACTGCCAGAATTTCATCGGAGGTAAAAATTTGATCGCAACGCTCAAGTCAAACTATTGTTCACAGGCTACACAAGTGTGCACTCGGCTTAAAGCACGTGGTCTTACTTGCGGCAGATCATCTTCTCGCAGTTGTATTTCTGGGCCAGCTGTCTGAGGGAAGGCTCGATGATTCCTCCTCGGAGACGCAGAACCAGGTGGAGGGTGGACTCTGAGGAACACAGAAAACAGGAAGATAAAATGATGCTGTCGTCCGTGACCAACAGCAAATATTACTTTGAAAAAGTGTCCCAATCACCCTGTGACAGTGTTTAGCATAAGCGTACACACCCATGCTAAAATTGAATTTAAAAAAATCTAAAGATCGGCGTGGTTTTATTTCAGTTAGCCTAATAGCTGGCTTGATTTGCATTGAGAGATGATCTTATAGAAATCTCAAGGTATAATGAAGGGCGTGTGATGATGTGGGGATATTTTAATCCCAGAGGCCAAGGGAACTTTATCAGGATGTATATTATCCTGGATCCATGAAATAACTGGTCTTTAAAAATATAAATCTGCCCCTCTATGGGAATTTAACTTGCACCTCCTGTATTTTAAAGAACAACATTTATTATTTACGATACATTATTCATTCACAAAGAAAATTGGTGTTCTTAAAGGTTGGTTTTAAATTAAGGCATCAAGATCAATTTCTGCTCAAGGTCATTGACTATAAGCACTACTTTTTTTTTGGTTTTCTACGACTACAATCAGAGATCTCACTTAAACAATATCTTTATCCATTTCACCTTCTAAAAAAGGCTCATGCCGTAATCTTGCTACACTTTAACACTCCGCAAACACTTGGACATGCACCTAATAATAGCGCACATTTATCTAGGTAAACATTATTGCGAGCAGACGTGTAAAGTGCTACTTGCATGTTTTAAATGAGCTATATTTAAAGCTACACTGTGTAACTCTTTTAGTTCAGTCTTAGCTAAAAACACTTAGTTCTTTCAAAAATACATGTGCTCATTAATGTATATTTACTTCGTTCAAGTAATAAACTATTCTCGTGAGTGTATAATATGCCATTGAAAATACATACGGGTAAGGGGTTCACCATGTTGCCCCTCCATCTTGAAAGTACATTAGCCAAAGAGGGACATACCCGTTAATTCAAGCTTCGCCTTTCGCGTTTACGTTTGAGTTAACACTCATGGACGAGGTCCAACTGGAAGCCATGTTAATCTTGGACTACATTGGCCACCGTAGGAGTTAAAACGAAATCGAATTTGAGAGGAACAGAAACTGGTCATACACCTTTTCACCACTAGATGGGGGTCAAAATCACACAGTGTAGCTTTAAGGTCTATGGATGACAGACAAACATTTGTATTTTCTGGATTTGAGGATTTTACAAGCACTACTTTTTTGGTTTTCATGGACTTTAGAGATCTCATTTATCAAACACAATCTTTATTACTTTTAAATTCTGAATAAAGGTTAATAGATAAAAAAAAATAAACTAATAAAACAAAATGGTACAAATAAAGTGCAGTGATGCAATGACTGTGGAAACTAACCATTGAAAGGACACTATGATTAGATACGACTTTCCTTGTAAATGATCTGTCTCATAAAGTCAGATATTTGAGCAATATCACACTCACATCCATGCGAAATGTCTCTATTATCAAGCTGGCTGCAGCTTCATTGAGCGAGCAAATATTGCTTTATCGATAAAATTTCCAATATATTGTCTTCAATAATTCAAGCACTTTAAGTACATTTTCATAAATAGCTGTTTCGAAGAGTTTTCCAGGAGTTAAGTTAACAAGTCAAATTCAAATACTTGCACCGTGTACGAACCCTGCGGCTTGGTGTGTCCTGGGCTTCACACTACTTTAAGGGTGTTTTTTTTCGACTACCTGACTAACACAGTGTTTGATTGACCGAGACACTAGTTGACTATAATGAGGCAGCACTATATAAAAAATAAAGTAAAAAGACACTGGATAAACACCTTTCTGAATGTTGTAGTCTGAAAGTGTGCGGCCATCTTCCAACTGTTTGCCAGCGAAAATCAGACGCTGCTGGTCAGGAGGGATACCTGAGGAAAACACACACAAGTGGTCAGACCAAAAAACACACACATCATACTTGCTTAATTCACCCTTTAGTTTTAAACTAACGCCACATTCATACAGACATTCGATTAGAGTTCACTCACCCTCTTTGTCTTGGATCTTGGCCTTGACATTCTCGATGGTGTCGCTGGGCTCGACCTCGAGGGTGATGGTCTTACCGGTTAAAGTTTTCACAAAGATCTGCATTTTGCCACTGTCACAAAAGAGAGAAAAAACATCATTCTCAGATCATACATCGGTTACTGACGAGCGCTTTCAGCAATATGTTGTTTTATGTTTCACATAAAATTATTGTCCCGTCGAGCCAGATTAACAATTATTAATGTGTCATCCGTAATAATAATATAGTACTTCCATGTTTTTGTGCGTGCACCTACAATAAGTGTATATATCAGTACTGTTACTATTAAGAGACATCACTATTTTTGTAATATTCTCATGCTCATCAAGCCTGCATTCATTTGATCAAAAATGTTATTAAAGTAATTATTCTTTTAATATACTTTAAAATGTAATTTATTCCTATGATCAAAGCTGAATTTTCAGCATCATTACTCTAGTCTTCAGTGTCACATGATCCTTAAAAAAGGTAAAAAAAATAAAATCATTCTAATATGAGGATTTATTGTCAATGTTGTTAATATTTTGCTGCTTAATATTTTTTTCAGGGTTCATTGAGGAGTAAAAAGTTAAAAAGAACAGCATTTATTCAAAATATAGATCTTTTCTAACAATATAAATCTCAACAGATCCATGTTGAATTCAAGTATTCATTTAAAAATATATATATATATGTTGTTGTATGTTGTTACAAAAAAAGATTTTTACTTTAAGTAAATTATTTTTTTATATTCACAAAATAATTCTAAAAAATGAAATAAACCACGGGTTATCGGTGATTTCTGAAGGATCATGTGACACTGAAGACTGAACTAATGATGCTGAAAATTCAGCTTTGATAAACTATATTTCAAAGTATATTAAAATAGAAAGCCGTTATTTTAAATTGTAATAATATTTCACAGTAACGGATTTCTCTGTATTTTTGATCAAATAAATCATAAATGCAGTCTTGATGAGCAGAAAACACGTCTTGACCGGCAACGCCATTAAGTTACATGACCAACAAGCAGAACAACTTGAGCGTTTTCAGACAGCATGTATTATTCATTTCGGATAATATATTGTAGGCCTATGTTTAGTGTAAATTCCGCGAGTTTTTATGAGAGGAGTTTCTCTCACACACATGGCAGAGGCGGCCATGACACTCCATCACGACACAGTACACTTCAAACTCAACAAAAGCGTCTAAATTTACCACACAGCCAGCTTTAATCGCACCATTCACAAACATAAATGTCTAATGCAAATATTCACCGAATCGCACGAGTGAATAAAGAGGGAAAAGATGACAAAATAAAGCAATCTTACGGAGACTAATCCTCACCCTCGCAGTTGCTGCTGGTCCGGGCGGAAAAGACCGACGCGTTTCTCGCGACTGAAGATCGCGTGTATTTGACCGTCAATGAAGGTTTACCGCCTCCTGCAGGATTGGAGAAGAACTGCAGCACGTGTTTTCAAACGACTACTCGTTTTTGCCAAATTTAATCGGGATGTATGTTGTCATGTAGGACTCAGAGTTAAAACAACTAAATATATGTCCTTTTTATATAACTGCATTCATATTTTATCATTTTTGGTGCTTTAATGTATATATTGTGCGCATTTGATTACACATTGGAACGTTGTTGCTGTTCACGCTCAGGGACTATTTTTTCTAGCGGAAGGAAGACTTTTAGTGATTTTACTTCATGAAAGTTGCACTAACACGTATATTTTTTTTTACTTTAATATTTTCTTGTGTGGTAACCGTTTTATAAAAGCAATAAGGTACTCGAGGCAAGTGCTTTAACGTGAATAAGTAACGGCTGAAGGGGTTACTCCGCTTCACGTCGAGCCTAATGTTCAACGCCCTTCAGCCGTTACTTTTTTCACGATACAGCGCAGTCTCTCGTATCATATCAAGTTCTTCATTTCAAGTATATACTACTATTGTATTTTTAAATACAAGTGTTGGTTTATGTGTGTATGTACTTATATAAATATATAGGCATTTATCATTTTTATTTATTTATATTATATATTTTCTTGTTACTTATATGCTGGTGGGGGGGGGGGGGTTGTTCTGTATGTGAAAAGCTTTAAATAAAATATATATAAAACTGCAGAAATCTATTAATATTGGGGGAGCTTTAAAAGAACAAACACATATTTTAATTCTACGTATTAATTAACTAATTAATAAACTAATTGCTGTACAATGTATACCAGTGCTGTCAAATCGATCAACCACGATTAATCACATCTAACGTAAAAATGTGTTTTTATAATATGTGTAATATATTATATTCACACATATATACATATTATATAAACAAACTTTTGCTTTAGATGCGATTAATCGATTTGACAGCACTGATTTACATGCATTTATTCATCATATTTTCATGTATTAGTAAAAGACAAAGCAAGATATTTCACAATATATTTCTTTATATTCTACATGGAAACATATCCCACAGTGATATCCTATGATTTACAAAACAATTCATTCTTGTGAGTATTTTCATCATACGAATGCACAATAAATACAGTGTATTTTCAGTGAAGGTCATTGTAGGCTCTTGATCAGAGAGTGATACGTGTTTGCTGATGTGTAGTGGAATAAGTGCATATATCAGCAGGTATTCTTCTCTTTTAGTAGCGATATGAGGTGAAAGTTACACAAATACATTCAGTAATCTATGTGAATACTTCATCCTTGACGTGGTGATGTGTGTGAATGAGATTACAGCACATGTGCAGTCGAGTGGTGTGTGTGTAATAAACCCAGACTGAATAAAGCATGTTTGTTGCTATCTGGCTTTCGGTCTTCTGTTTGCGTGCGCTTTCTGATTGGTCAGGTTATTTAGGACACAACTGGAACTGAGCATCGCCAGCCGTGAGTCCCGAACAACGTTCCTCTTCCTCCAGGAGGACTGATCTTCCTCCTCCTCTTCTTCATTCTCTTCTTCCTCTTCTGGGTCGCTTTCCACATCGCTGCGTTCATCCTTGTCCAGCTGTGGAAGAGGAGCAAGTGACAACGGTTAAAGCAAAGGACGTTTGATTTGATTGATCATTTATTTCAGTAATTATATAGACTCATTACATGCAAAGTGAGATATTTCAAGCCTTTATTTGTTATAATTGTGATGATTATGGATTACAGATATGAAAACTTTTTCACAATATTCTAATTTTGAATTTGGGGTTTTCATATTAAGCTGTAAGACAATCAAAATTATAACAAATAAAGGCTTGAAATATCTCAATTTGCATGTAATGAGGGTATATAATATATTAGTTTCACCTTTTAAGTTGAATTACTGAAATAAATGAACTTTTGCACGAAACTATTAATTTTTCGAGTTTCACCTGTATGTTCACAGTATATGAGTATTTATGTGCAAAGCTTTTGAAATCTGTTAATGAAATGATCAAGGAAAAGTGAAGTTTTAACTAAAAAATGTAATTAATATTTAGAGATGTTGATGCAGAAGTGACACAAATAAGTCATAAAATAAGTTCAAAAATGACTAAATCAGAAACTGGGAAAAAAAATAGTTAAATAGAATTGTAAAAAAATTAATTTGACAAAAGCACAAAATAAAATGACTAAAACTTAAACTAAAATTAAAATGTAAAATTAAAAAATTAAAATGAAAGTTTATACAAGGTTATTCATAATATTAACATACTGTAAATAATACTATAAAACACTGATATATATATACATGCATACATACATATAACAGTTAATTATGTAATTTGTTTTGTTATAAACTAAAAACATTTAAGTCAAAAGTTAAATATAAATATGAAAATTAGTAACTTTTTATTATGAATATTAAGAAGTGTTGCACTAATTGAACTGAATAAGTTAAAGTTACAGAAGTACTAAAATGACTGAGAAATGTAAAAAATAATAAAAAAAAATAAAATAAAATTACTAAAACAAAATAAAATGAAAATAAAAGCTTAAGGTTATTTATAATATTATTAAATAAATAAATAACACTAAAGATACATGCTATATACATATAGTTAACAATGAAAAATATTCCTGAAGCATTTCTTAATGTTAATTTTACCATTTTCTATTATTGAAATCAGAAGTTGTATCTGTTAATATTATTTGTTGGACCTGATCTAACACGACACACAATCAACAGTACTTTTATTAAATAGCCTAATGTTGACAAATATTAATAAATACTGTTACAAATATATTTTAAAAAATGTTAGTGAATGCATTAAGAATCTTATGGTAAAGTGTTTGACTATACATGTTTAAGTGTGATTAAACACTGTTAAGGGGGTGTAGATATGATGGATGGACTGACTTACTTTGCCTAAGAAGAGGAACTTGTAGATCATCCTCAGGATGAGATACGCCCAGTAGACGTGCAGCGCCTGCAGCACCAGCAGAAGCGCATTAAAGAAATAATATCCCATAAACGGCTCAAACACCTCCATAGACAAAACAAGAGTGGTGTAGATGATCCTACAGGAGAGAAAACACACACACACACACACACACACATGCACTGTTTAAACACTGAGGAAAGCAAAACACATGCACCTACTGTAGAAACTGAGGCAATAATCGAATCACTTGATCATGTGATGTTCATACTGACACTCCCCTTTTTTTTAATATATATGAAAATGCACAATCCAAACATAAATAGTAATTCAAGAATGCTTTGGAATATAGATGTAAGATTGTCTTGTTTTTAAGAAGACATTTGGCAGATTTTTGTAGAAGTGAAATAAATTAAGAAAGTGAAACGTTCTAGAAAAAAAAGTTCTAGAAGTTTGAGTTTATGAAAATGTAAAAATTGCATTATTCATATTTTATATATTAATTTTTTTTTTTTCAAAACCTGGTGGACTCTAAAACTTAAGAAAATAAAAGCCAAAACTCTGAACAAGTTGTGTTAATAAGCAAAAATAAAAAAATAAAAAACCATCATGAGATTAAAGTCATTATAATGCGAAATTAAACTCGTTAAATTACGAGAAAAAAGTTGAAATACAATCTTGAGAACAAACTCATTAAATATCGAAAATAAAGTCGTGTTTCGAGAAAAAAAACTCGAAATGTAATCTTGAGAATAAACTCATTTATTTTCGAGAACAAAGTCATTGTGTTTCAAGAAAAAAAAAACTTGTTAAATTTCGAGAAAAAAAGTCGAAATAATCGTGAAAATAATCTCATTAAATTTCGAGAATAAAGTCGTTCTGTTGCAAGAAAAAAACCTTGTTAAATTTCGAGAAAAAAGTGGAAATAATTGTGAAAATAAACTCATTAAATTTCGAGAATAAAGTCGTTGTGTTTCGGGAAGAAAAACTCGAAATTTAATCTTGAGAATAAACTCATTTATTTTCGAGAATAAAGTCGTGTTGCGAGAAAAAAAACCTCATTAAAATTCGAGAGAAAAATAGAAATAATCGTGAGAATAAAGTTCTTGTGTTGCGAGAAAAAAAACGTGTTAAATTTCGAGAAAAAAGTCGAAATAATCGTGAGAATAAACTTATTAAATTTCGAGAATAAATTCGTTGTGTTTTGAGAAAAAAAAACTCTAAATATAATCTTGAGAATCAACTAATTTATTTTCGAGAATAAAGTCGCTGTGTTTCAAGAAAAAAAGTCGAAATGAAATGTAAAGAATAAAGAGTTTATTCTCAAGATTGTATCTCGACTCTTTTTCTCAAAATTTAACAAGTTTTTTTCTCAAAATACAACGACTTTATTCTCGATTTTTAATGAGTTTATTCTCAAGACTGTATTCCAACTTTTTTCTCGAAGTGATGTGTTTTGTGTGATGTGAACCATAATTTCCACAATTTAAGTAGGCATCCTATTTAGAAGTAATATGAGTAGTTTGGCAGGTTTCAATATGAATTCACCCTCAATAATCACATAGAAATAACACGCATGTGCCTTACAGCTTCCTGCCACATCACAAATGGTGAATCTATTATTGTTTTCTATACATTTAAAACATTTTCAGACTTTAAAAAAAAATTAATGTTTGTTATCTTTTGAACTACTGGCATGAAAACAAACTGAGGTTTCTACCTTTCTTTCATGATTTTCATGTTCATCACTATTTCAAAATAAAGGTCTGAACACGCTTTAGTGTAACTGAATTAATCTGATTGTTCATGCTTTAAGGAGTCAGGAGCCAAGGCTCTTACTTGCTGGGAAACACGATCAGGCGTGTAACCAGGAATACAGCAGCAAAAATCACAAACAAGGAATCGCACGTCTTCTTCCAGCCGGCATAGTTGAACATCTTGGCAGACTGTGGGAAAAGCAGAACGATTCAAGATGAGCGAGTTTTAGTCTCATACTGTTTCATTAATATGATATTAAAGCTATTATTAAAAAAATGAAACGTTCTTCCAGTCACATCAATGGAAAGTTTGCTTAAAGTTCTTTTTGTCTTGAAGGAAGCATGTGCGATTTCAGAACGAATGCAACGATTGGACGAACACAGAAGGTATATGTACATTTTGTCATATATAGACCACATCTATTAATAATTGACAGTGTTTATGAAAAACAATCGCCTACCTAGTTCTCAAATCATTCATAAAAACATTATGTTTACAGGTGAAACTCGAAAAATTAGAATATAGTGCAAAAGTTAAAATTAATTTTAGAAAAATGTATTTCAGTAATTTAACTTAAAAGGTGAAACTAATATATTATATAGACTCTTTACATGCAAAGTGAGATATTTCAAGCCTTTATTTGTTATAATTGTGATGATTATGGCTTACAGATATGAAAACCCCAAATTCAAAATTAGAATATTGTGAAAAGCCATAATCATCGAAATTATAACAAATAAAGGTTATTATATATTATATAAAATAAAGGTTATTAATTATAAAAAATAATAACAAATAAACATTTTTTAATGCTTTAATAAGCAATAATCTGCCACGTGTCGTCTTTAAAAAGAGACCAAACTTCAGTCTGTGATCCAAAACTTTCAAGATTTAGCCCATTCAAGATTTAAACATAAGATTTAAGACATTTTCAGGTCTATGCTCAAATAGTGAATAAATAGATAACTACCTCATAAATATAATGTAGTACCATAAAATCCCCTAAAAAATACAAAATATTAAATAAAAATATTTTATCAAACTAAACAATAGTACAATCGTTTAATTGAAATAATAATAATGGTTATTTTCCAGCGACACACAAACAGTACCAGAGGGTTTAACATGAAATAAAAGTGAAATCATTGGCCAGCGGTGTGTTTGAGGAGTTTTGTCATTGTTTTAAACACACTCGTACCTCGAGGAGGAAATCTGAGGAGTCGTGGACGAGCATCACCAGCGTGCCGACACGGATGTAGTTGGAGCAATACGAGAAACCCAGCAAGAAAATAGTGGCGAAGTGGTGGATGATCTGTTCTTTGAAATCCTAAAACAGGACATGATCCAGATTAACACAAAAAGACAAAATAATAGATATCACGGTGATATCTGACATGAAATGTAACCTAACCTTAACCTTTTGGAAAAAAACTTTGTCTTTATTAATAATATTATATATATATATATATATGTATATATATCAGGGCTGTTAAACGATTAATCGCGATTAATCGCATACAAAATAAAAGTCTGTGTTTACATAATATATTTGTGTGTGCTGTATATAATTATTTTGTATATATAAATACCTATGCATGCATGTATATATTTAAGAATTTTTTGCGCTTAAATTCTGTGTATATATATATATAAAATATATATATATATATATATATATATATATAAAATATATATTATATAAATATCAATATTTTATATATGAATAACACATTTTCTTAAATATATACATGCATGTGTGTGTATTTATATATACAAAATAATTATATACAGCACACACAAATATATTATGTAAACACAGACTTTTATTTTGGATGCGATTAATCGCAATTAATTTTTGCCCAGCCCTAATATATATATATATATATATATATATAATATGCACTGTGGTGCACTGTGTATACTTATTTTGTACATATATAAATACACACACATGCATGTATATTTAAGAAAAAAATATTATTTATATAAAATATTTACATTTATGTATAATATAAATTATATCTAAATCTATATACAGTATATACATGAAAATATTTCTTAAATATATACAAGCATGTGTGTGTATTAATATATAAAATAATTACACACAGTGCACCCACATATATTATGTAAACACAAACTTTTATTTTGGATGTGATTAATCGCGATGAATCGTTTGACAGACCTAATATATAAGTCTCTTTTAAGTAATAATATGTTATACTTATTTCTCCTCTACTTTGCTTCCTGATGTATTTTTGTAATAAACTTGGCATTGCATAATACGAATACTGGTCACACATTATATTAGATGTCCTTAACTACTATGTACTGACATCAAAAAATAAGAACAATGTACTTTTGTGTTCACTTGAGGTACGGTTAGGAACAGGATTAGTGGTGTGTAAACATGTAATTATAGATTAAATTACAGCTGTAATTACATGCAGGTATTTTTAAACAAGATAAGTGTAAATGTGAAAGCATGCATGTGCACATCAATTATGTAAATGTCAGTGCATAGAAGTTAAAGACACCTAATATAATATAAAGTGAGACCCAAATATTGTAGGCTCTTTCTGTTCTCTTTTGCTTTCGATTTCAAAATTGCGGCTGCGTGAAATCGGCGTATTGTGTGAGATCCATAGACAGTAAGTGAGATCTTACTTTTCGTTTGACGTCCACAGACACACAGAGCAGCAGAGACCAGTAGAAGCCCAGTTCAAGCATGTAGTACCAGTAGTGAACGTCCTGCACCGGCTAGAGAAACACACACACACACACACAGACATTACATCACCTCTAAACCGTATAAAAGGCTAGCCTCACTTCTCAAAATATGATTGCAATTTAAAATATCTGTTTTCTATCTGAATTTATGTTCAAATGTGATTTATTGCAGCTGAATTTTCAGCATCATTACTCCAGTCTTCAGTGTCACATGATCAAAATTTCAGTTGTGCTGCTTCATATTTTGTGTGCAAACCGTAATGCATTATTTTTCAGGATTTCTTATTGAATAGAAAGTTCTAAAGAGCAACATTTATTTGAAATAGAATCTTTCGTAACATTATAAATGTCTTTACTGTCACAAAAAAATTTAATAACATTTTTTTTTTTAAAGATTTTTAAAAGATAGTGTTTGGTGTTTTTGTTAATTTTTGGAGCTTGAGAGAATAAATTACCATATCTTATCTTTTATTAATTTAATCCATCTTTAATGCATGAATAAAATGATTTAATAAGCTGCGTCCGAAATCACATTCTCTCTTGAGTAGGTAATAAAGTATGTTCTATATAATATGAAATTATGAATGTGTGTAGTATGTGTAAATTCTCCATGTTGTCATGATCATGTGACCTACCAGTGTACCATGAGCCCTCCCCCGTGGCCTCATGAGATATTAAAGTATCCACTGTATGCACACTTCTTTAATGAGTACTGTGCATTCAGACATACTTCCTTGGTCACATATTGTTTTAATTGCACCTACTATACAGGTGAAACTCAAAAAATTAGAATATGGTGCAAAAGTTCATTTATTTCAGCAAATCAACTTAAAAGGTGAAACTAATATATTATATAGACTCATTACATGCAAAATGAGATATTTCAAGCCTTTATTTGTCATAATTTTGATGATTATGGCTTACAGACATGAAAACCTTTTCACAATATTCTGATTTTGAATTTGGGGTTTTCATTCACTGTTAGGCCAATCATATTCCAACCTGTTAGACACGCCCCCTGAATCAGACAGGTGAGCTCACCTGTTGAGGATATCCTCTCCAGCACTCGCTCTGCTCCCAGAACCAGGGCGTCTGTGAGGAAGAGGAACACTTTCAGACAACAAAACTAACGGCCTGACAATAAAAGAGGCAGTCATACAGTGCCGGAAAAACATTACACAACCGTGTGTGTTCAACATAACAAAGTCTTGTTGATTTTAATGCAGGTCGATCTGAAGAAGCGTTCAGATCTATTTGTTAGGACTTTAACTAATTAGGCAGTGACTCAAAAGACACACTAGGGTTCACGTGGGAATTAAGCTTGAAATGACGACTCACGTTAATTAAAGATGCAAATCCCGCGGCGAAAGCAATCAGGTAGAACACAAATCTCCAGCTGGGGAAACAAAAGTTGTAAATACTAGTCGAGATCGCAGATCTTTTGATGTTTACTTATGCAATCAAAAGCTAGAGATCATAGTATGTGCTTTCTATAGTTGTCTGACATACCTGGCATAACATTATAAAAGACTGAGAAGTATATAAAAGTTCATTTTGAAATCTTTAAATCAGTGTTTTTGGTTGTTGGATTTTTTAAAGCTGCAGTAAATGCTTTTCTAAAACCAAAATTATGATTTTTTAGTATTATGATTTTGGTATTATTAAAAGCACATACCTGAAGAAAACTTACCTGGCCTCACAAAACTTCTTACTGTTGCTGGGCCGGTCCTGGTTTCTGCGGTTCCTGAACCAGCTCTCAACTTGTCTCCGAGTCAGGCTGCACTGGTTAACCAGACTGGTGATCTCATTCTAGAAGGATTAATGCAAACAATATGAGGAATTATGTACCAAAATAGAGCAAGTTAACTCAATAAGCTCAAAAATGTGTAAATAAATAAATCTTACACACTACTCAAACTTGCACCATTACGAAATTTGATCAGCTACGTGTCAGTCAATCGCCGTTCCTCATGCTCACAATACAACACATGCATATGTATCAGCCGATTTAAAAACAAAACATTATAGATTCTTATATATATATATATATATATATATATATACAGTATATATGAGAAAATCCTCTCCAGATAACAGTATAGAGTAAAAATTAGGGCTGTGCAAAAATTAATTGCGATTAATCGCATCCAAAATAAAAGTCTGTGTTTACATAATATATTTGTGTGTGCTGTATATAATTATTTTGTATATATAAATACCTATGCATGCATGTATATATTTAAGAATGATTTGCGCTTAAATTCTGTATATATATATATATATATATATAAAAATACATAATCTATATTATATATATGAAGAGTTCAGATGCAAAAGCCTCTAAGTGCCATTTGAAATTTTCTTCTAGAATGATAATTTTTATCAAACTTGTATATTTAAGTTCAGTGATTTCACTTAAATGGCAATGATAATTACCTATTAATTGTTATTTAAGTGAAATTACTGAACTTAAATATACAAGTTTCATAAAAGTCATCATTAAAGAAGAACATTTCAAATGGCATTTAGAGGCTTTTGCATCTGAACTCTTCAAATATAAATATTTTATATATGAATAACACATTTTCTTAAATATATACATGCATGTGTGTGTTTTTATATATACAAAATAATTATACACAGCACACACAAATATATTATGTAAACACAGACTTTTATTTTGGATGCGATTAATCGCAATTAATTTTTGCACAGCCCTAGTAAAAATATTAAAAAAAAATTAATTAAAACATTAACCTACACTAACATATTCTCAATAAATAGATAAAATAGTGAACACAGGGTAAGGGTAAGCGGGGATAAGAGATGTGTGTATTAATTGCTGTTATAATATCCAATTATTCAGACAATATAGAATTCTACAGGACAAAAATGTATAGTATTATCAGAGCCCGTCTAACGGAGAGCCTTGGCACTTCCTCTTAGCCCCGTTGTGTATTATCTTGGTTGCAGTTCCATTAGAATTCCACTGGGGGTGATCACGGGCGAGAGCAGAATGAATGGGAGTCTATGGGGCTAAACGGCTAAACGTGTCTCTTTTACTTGCTTGTCGTTAAATCAAAATAGATTTTATTGTTGATTACACAAGTTCAATATAGATTATAGGCCAAACGCCGAATGAACGAGTACTTATGTCCTTTTGATTTCTTACAGGTTAGGCCATTGTTGGCCAGAACACGCTAGCATTCTGCTATTGTGTGACGTCGTCACAGTTTTGAACGGATTTTTAGAACAGATAAGTGAACTTAAAAATGCAGTGTATTATCTTAGCCCTCCCTTTCGAATGCAACTTTCAAATTACTTGACAAAAAATTACATCCTGAGAAAAGTGGATTTCTGGGGGTGAAACCCCATTGACTCCCATTCATTCTGCACTCGACCGCGAGCGCCCCCGCATGGACAGACGTGTTACTGCAGCCAGTCCAGAACCCGGAAGTAACCAGCCAGTGCCAATTCTCTTCAATTAGACATTCTCTGGTATTATACTGTTATTTTCAAAGAAACACATGGCTAAAGTAGTTCCAGCAGGTTTTGACCGCATTACCGTTCCATATCACTACGCCAAATGATTTCAGTTAAAACAGCAAAAGAGCAAAAACCCACAACAACACTGACCGAGCAGATGCATATAGTTAACAATAGGATAAAAAAGTGAGTGTGTGTGTACGCTCACCTGTGTAGGCTGTCTGCTGTTTTTAGTGTAGAAAGCTTCTAAATGTGGGGCCGGAGGGACTTTCAAACGAACCTGATCTTTCACTCCCAAAGCTCTGCTGAGAGGAAGCGCCACTCGTCTGAGGAAATAAAACACACAGCTCACGTTTCATTCATCACGACCTTTCTTTACCAAAACAGGCCTTTATTTGAACGGTGCAACAGCCTCACAGAAAATACAAGATTATTTATTGCTCACAGGTTACTCTTCCATTGTCCAGGCGTTCAGGGAGAGCTTGTCATGAGTGTTGTGTGTGTGTGTAATATTATCTATACAAATACTCTTTGCCAATGGAAGTGTTTGTATTGGTTGGACTTTAATTAGACGGTGGAAAGATGATCTGAGATCAAACGAGGGTCAGAAGGGTCACGGCATTAGACTCTTTGTGTTACTATAGCGATCAGCTGCTGCAGCAACCGACACACACACACACAGACACAAACACTCCGTCTGCCTGCTGCTGTTTGTTGATACAGCGTCCCCCTTCCCTTCTATAACACACGACCTGTCACCTGCTCCCTCCGGCACACACACACACACACACACCTGTTCCAGGCAGACAGAGTGTAAAGTTACACCACGAACTCGCAAAACTAAACAAAAAGACTGATTGCATGTGGAGATACAGCAGGAGAACAGATTCAAGCACACGTGTGTGTGTGTGTGGAGTACAGAGAGAGGAGTTACACACACATACACCAGAATATCAGTTCATAGTCCTTGTGTTTACTCGTGTAACATTCTCCAGCGTGATGTTAGGGTGTTACGGGTGGTTACCAGGGTGCTGCTATGTGGTTGCTAAGGCTTCCTGACTCTCGAAAAATAATAATTGTATTAAATAAATAAATAATTGTATTATTATTATTATTCAAAATATTTTATTATTAATAAAAATGTTTAATATTTTATTTTATATTTTATATTATATAAAATGTAATATTTAATATTATAATATATATATATATGTTTTTTATTAATATTTAATTAAAAAATAAACAAATCAATAAAAATATATTACTATTGCATTACTGTAAAATATAAAATGTGCAATATTATTATTCAAATGTCATTTTTTTATTTTTATTTTAATTATAAAATCAAATAAAGAAATGAAAGAAAGTACTATAGTATTGTAAAATATAATGAGTGTTTAATATTAATAATATTAACTTTACTATGATTATTTTTCATTACTTTGTTAAAAAATATACATATACATATATATATATATATATATATATATTACTATTGCAGTACTGTAAAATGTAAAATAAGCATTGCATAATAATATTATTATGTAATGTAATTATTATTATTATTATATTATTAAGAAGTTTATATTATAAGTATTGCATTATAATATTATTATTTTTATTATTCAAAGTAATGTTTTTTATTACAAATAATTTTAATTATTTATTTAAATGTATTTAAATTATAGAAATCAAACAAATCAATAAAGAAATTAAAGAATGTTATATTGTACTGTAAAATATAAAACTACTATTTCATAATAATAATAATAATTATTCAAAATAATCAAAACTATATTACTATTTCAATAAAAAATATTTTAAAAATAAAATATTTAATAAAAAAATTGTCGGAAATGAATAAAATACGGAAAAATCACAGTGATACCAACATAATTTCCATATTGTAAATGATATTGTGATTGTGAAATGAATTGAGGAGGTCCAACCTCTCGAAGGCGTAGCGCAGCGTGATGAAGCCCACCGCCAGAGGCAGAGCCAGGAGTAGATCCCGCGGAAGAGGACGACCAGATCCCTCAATCTCATCCAGATCATCCCAAACCACTCCCGGAGGAAGCCAGTACTCCTGCTTCCAGAGCCACTGACTGATCCCATCCATCCTTCACACACACACACACACACACACACACACATTATCACTAATGGGGAAAGGTACTGATTCCATTCATAGGGCTATACTGAATGATTACCATATTCATAACAGTTGTGACCAATGCATTTCCATGAGCTTTGACATTATCATTCATGATTTCTGGATAAGCATTGATTTTTTTTATGATTATACCTTTTTTTTAAACAGGACGTCCCACTGAGATTCAGAATCTCGTTTACAAGAGAGACCTGACCAAAAATCACAACAAATGCATACATAACAAACACCAAATTACATTTTCATGATAAAAGAAGTACAAATTTGATCAGAATTTAATCATCCCACAGAGATTGGGATGGATTACCAGCAGGCTCCACTCTTTGATTATACTTATGAATGTATAACATAAGACAATGCAGGATAATGTTTCATGCTGTATTTCATGTTTGTAATACTTTAAACCCAGATTTTTTCCGTATTCTTTCCCCAAATCAAATGTGATGATATTTTGTGATAAATGTATATTTTATTTGTTTTTAATCCAGAATTAAATGACTGGTTTATTCATTTTCCTTACACACAGAAAAAAAAAATGTTAAAATTTTATCTGGAAAATACATACTTTTAATTAGCTTGACAGTGTGCATGTGATTAACACTTAAATCTTTCTTTAGTTTTAATTTTTGAAGAACATTGAAAATACAAAACAATTAAAAGCAAGTAATGTCTTGATTTGTTACCAGTCTTTTATAGAAATTTAGAGATTAGAATATGTTGCATTTATTTAATTAATATCTTAAGTGCACATTAATTCTGACAGCATTAAAAATACATTTTTTTAAACACATTAAAAGCAACTATGTAACACATATCTGATAAACAGATAAACATTTGTACACATAATGTCAGTTATTATCTTTGTAAATGTTTTTCATTGCACACCTGCCTGAAACATCACCTGACCGACAGATGACAGCTGATATCTGTTCTTGTTTTACGAGAAGTAAACAGTACACAGCATCAGACATTGCAAAGGCAACAAATCTTGAATGAAAATGTTGAATACCTGCTTCTGTCCTCTAGGTCTCGGCCGGGTTCCTGAGTGACGCCTGATGATGAAGAAGATGATGATGCTATTAGGGTGTGTGATGATGATGATGATGATGATGATGTGCGCCGTTCAGATCAGCGGATTTTAAACAAATTAATTCCCATGGAGATTTGCATCCAGAATCTAGCTCATAATACAATCGACGTCCATTCGCAAAAAAATACGACACTAAAAAATATCAAAACACATTCTCCTTAACCTGCCCTTGGTGGCGTTGAGCTAAAGTATTTAGAAATAAATATTCAACAACAAAAAAATAAACTGGAACAGTCGATTTTTTGTTTTGTTTCGGAATCCTATATCTTCATATTCATGTATAAACGCGGAGGTTTGTGATGTCTGATAAACGTGAGACCGTCTGCTCTTTACGAGAGACTGGAGTCTGTGGGTGTGTCGAGTCGCCTATTGGTCCAGAAGATAATGCGACTCGTTGAGGCGACTCGGTTCTTTTGAACTGCTCGCTTAACTCAAGGTTCGTTTATTTATTAGTGCTGGGGAGTAAAAATACAAAAAAATAGTGTTGTGTAGCGCCCGATTGTGATTATAATTTTGTCCTAATGTCGTAAAAACATTGATTCGTTTTCATTGTGGTTGATAAAATACGATTGTTTGTTAATGTTTGTTTCAGGCATTCCCTGAGATGTGTTCAAAACGCGCCCTTTTACATCAACCACAAATATGACTTGTGTGTCTAACAGATTGTTCATATTTTAACACACTTGCAATAATTAAGCTCATTAACAGTTAAATGTATTTTATAACCGGAATAAATCAAATTCTTTAACTTACGAGCCCTAGCAGATGAGATTCACTTCAACCGACTCATTTAGCCGAACCGATTCAGACCAAAGCGTACAGTATAATTAATCATAAAATAAGCAATCTTACACGTTAATGTTAGGTTTCCGTCGTTATAATTCGATGAGATGTCACTGCAGCCAAGAAAACACATGCTGAGAACAGAAAGATGGCCTAAATGACAAATATTATCAAAAACTATCATGTTACATACGTAGCTACACCACTGGAGTAGTTTGTAAATACCATGGTATAAATATGGCAATAACACAGTACCTTGGCAGGACAATAGCTAACAAGATAGCTAATGTTCTGGCAATGTTCTCTCAAAGTTAGTCTATACAAATCTTCTGCCATTAATATTAATATAGCTAATATTTGTTCAGAGTTAGCCTATGGTCTTTAAAACCGTCCCACAAAAACACTGGAACTTTTGAAAAATGTTTTATTTGGACATTCATTTAACATTTTTTATATGTTACTACTTGTTTCAGAACATCCAAAAGTAACATTTATATAATGTGTTCAGAATGCAAAAAAAAAAATGATGTTTGTTTACCTTCACACAACCAAGAAAAAAGCTTTTAATGTTTTGAACATTCTAAGAACATTCCAAAAATGCACATATATTTTATTTAATATAATTCATAAATATGAACATGTCACAATAATATGACATAATTGCTTATTACTTTTGATCAGTAGGTGGCACTGACACTAAATTGATCTGCCGTGACCATTTTTGTATGAGATTTTTGGTCAAGCTACTCAGAAGTTAGAAGCAAAACATATTTAATGTCTCGTGACCACTAGGTGGCGCTGTGCTGAAACTGTAGGGTACCCTCAGATCATGGTTGTCATAACACACACCAAGTTTGATCAGAATACACTGAAGAGATATGGAGACATCCATTTTGATGCGCTCTTCGTCATCAACGTTTCAACGTTTTGGTGATACGAGCCAATTTTGGTGGCAATCGAACAAAACGCGTAGGACTTTTTCGGAAAATTCGAAATGGTGATTGGCTCAATCGATTCGTCTTGATCCAAGGAATCAGAGAAAAAAACAGAAGCCCTACAGTATTAGCTTCTAGCTTTTATGGTTCAAATGTTGTTAGCATAAATCAAAGTGAAACTTTGGACAGTTGGTGGCGCTAGAGGGATTGAGTTACGGACTCCAAAATTCCTATGGATAATGTTCAGGCTGTCCTCTATCTGTCTGCCAAATTTCACACATTTTTACCATTTTATTCTACGACCTGCGAGACTCAAGAGCGGAAGAAGAAGGATTTTTAGCTTATTAGCTAGGCAGAGCCCTAGATAGTGTATAAAAATACAATACTAGGGGCCTACAAACATCTGATATCACTGCCATTGCCTTATATGTTCAGTCTCAATCAATCTCCCCCTTATGTCCTAGTTTCTCTAGAACAGAAGTCCCCTCTGGGTAAATTCCTCTCCTAATAAATGAATGAATCAGTCTGTAAGGTTAAACTCCATTCCTTTACATTGTGTAAAGTACAGTATGCTCACTCACATCATGCTAAGCGTGCATAGAAAGGGTAAGATGATAAGATGCAGACAGTCCCCGATGCAATCTCACTTTCAACTTTTAAACACATGCCCAGCATGCCTCTTATTGGAGATCACATGCATCTAACAGGGTTGGTTTTGATGACATGTGACACTCTGTGATGCGGGATGTTGTTTTACATGCAATGCGTGACATGCACTGAACAATACAAGGCGTATAGGGATGACTTTTAAATCATTTCACTGTTTTGATTTGAGAGTAAGTTCATGTCTGTTTGTCACTGACTTTTTATTAGGGCTTTGACCATTTATTTATTCCAATTCCTTTCAGATAGGGACATATTTGGCCCAGATCCGGCCCACATCTGGTTCTGTGTGGAATCCAATCCAAATGTGTACCAGATCTGGGCCGACACTATGTTGCCTTCTTTGTTCTTTTTTATAATATAACGTTTTCAAAGTCGGAAAACATGTTTTCTTGGGGATACTGGTGAACAATTACACAACATACTATAAAATATAGCAGAAACAGTAAAATTATATGATTTTCTGAATTTAACCAATGCTTAGTTAGCTATACAAAAACTGAATAAATATATGTAAATGAAGAGTTCAGATGCAAAAGCCTCTAAATGCCATTTGAAATTTTCTTCTTTAATAATGATTTTTTATCAAACTTGTATATTTAAGTTCAGTAATTTCACTTAAATAACAATTAATATGTAATTATCATTGCCATTTAAGTGAAATCACTGAACTTAAATATAGAAGCTTGATAAAAATGATCATTCTAGAAGAAAATTTCAAATGGCACTTAGAGGCTTTTGCATCTGAGCTCTTCAAATATATACAGCTTAAGACAATAAAGACACAATTAGCCATGTTAAAACATGTTTGTGAGTTCCCTTTTACAGTATTTTTTTTTTTTTACAAAATTCACTTTTACAGTAAAGATCAGAGAATATTCTCCTCTGTATGAATGAGAATTTATGAGTAAAAAATGTTAAGCCCATAAATCATACTTTTGTGAAAAAGAAGTGTGCTTAATTAAAGTTTTGCACTTTATCTTAAAAGTATTTTTAAAAATGACTTGCTGAAATTATGTATTTTTCATTGTGCCATGGCTCGCAATAAAAATATTAATAAAAAAATGACTTGCATTTAATATATTAAGGAAATAAAAGGTCAATTGATTGTACTTAAAGACAGTGCACTTTAATGTAGTGTCATATTAAATGTTAAAAGTACATTTTTAATAATGTGCTTAAAAGCACTTATTTTAGCACTTATTTTGCAATGCAAATTCATCAATTACAAATATATTTAAATACAATTTTCAATATGATTACATAAAATAATATTTTAGTTTAACCATATTTACAATAATTATGAAATTATATACAAAGATAATATCTACTTAAGTGGCTACTTAAGTTGCATTAGCCTATATATTTATAATTACTTTTCATTTTTTTTGTAAATAACATCCAATTAAGAGTCTAAAAAGTTATGCATATTAGTTATGCATTTAGCAAATTAATTTTATTATGCATAAAAGGCATATTATTTATGCATGCATCTTTTTAAAAGCACGCTAAAGTCTTTTAGATCATTATGTTCCAGCATAAATGTGTGTACAGTGTGAAAGTCTCCGTGTCCCTGCGGATGAACTTGTGTACAATGGTGTGTTTTGTCGGGGTGAAGTGAAGCAGAACTCTTTTGTGTGTCTGGAGCTTCTGCTAATGAGAGTAATGAAACTATTTCTGGGTCTCTCTGTTATGTTAGATCATGTTAAAACTTTTTGAACCACTTAAGCAGATATTATCTTTGTACATAATTTCATAGTTATTGTAAATATGGTTAAACTAAAATATTTAGTTTATTGCAGAAAAAATGTATTTAAACATATTTGTAATTAGCTGTGGAAATGTTCGTCCGACTGGTTTTACTGTACTTTATTTTATATTGCAAACTCTTTTAATTATTCTTGTTTGTTTTGATCATTTTAATTTCTTATGTAAAGCACTGAATTACCCTTGTGTGTGCTATTTAAATAAACTTAAATACATTTACTAAGTTAATTGGTAACACTTTACAATTAGGCTAACTAGTTAAAGTAACTAACATGAGTTAACGAGTAATTCATTTGTTACAGTATTTACAACAATACAGCTGTTCATTGTTTGTTCATGTTAGTTCACAGTGCATTAACTATTACAACCTGTGATTTTAATAAGATTAATAAATGCTGTTCATTCTTACTTTGTGTTAACTATGCATGTAGTTAACTTATGAACCTTATTGTAAGGTGTTACCAGTTAATGATTTTTACTATTTTATTATGATGAGTCATTTCATCTTTGTTGTTAGCAACTGTCAGAATATGAAGCTCATATTTCATAACTGGGTTTTTGGGTTCTGGGACCATTGATTTATTATTAAAAGTATACGATTATTATATTAAATGTCATTTTTATATTTTTGTTAGTGGAAGTTTGACATTTTCACACACACTTATTCATCTGTCATACTCATTGTCACCAGTGGGTGGCGCTTGAAGGCAATGAATTGGCACAGAGTACTTTACTTGTATGACATAGATCAGTCATCACGTGTCAAACACTATGGAGGTGTTCAGTTTTGCATTAAGTAACACACAATAACCTGGTTTTATGTGGATAAAAACACAACATCAAGAAAACCATTTAGATATGATCTTAGATATATGCAGTGTTTCTTTTTTGCATTATTTGTACAGTGCTAATATTAAAAAAGTAGTGCTGGTCAACGATTAATTGCAAAAAAATAAGTTTGTTTACATAATATATATGTGTGCTGTGTATAATTATTTAGTATCTATAAATACTCACACATGCATTTATTTAAGAAATATTTGCATTTACATAGGCTACTGTATATGCATAAGTTGTATTATATACAAACATAAATATTTTAAATCTTAAAAAAAAATTAAAATTTAATTTAATGACTAAAGTATGCACAGCTGAAAGTTATGCTACTAAAGCGGTAGCGGTATATTGATATTGAAAAGCAACACAACTTAGTGGCACTGTGACAACCACAGTAGGTAGTAATAACAGGCATAATAATGAAAATATGATAATAAATACCACTTACCATTTATAAGTTAAATGGACTTGGTCGACGACGATGCCTCAGGTTGGTACTATTCAACTCCGTGGACATGTCTTGCCACTTTGCGCTCATCCAGGCCTCGGGACTGCCGAACAGAAGTTGGTATCGACAATTCTTTATCGCATTTTCTTTCTCGGGACACAGATGAGCGGCAGACATTCCTCTTGTACTGGTCCTCCATTAGGGCGATTAATGGCGAGACAACAATAACGACTGGGGCCTCGCGAAGTTTAAAACCAAAAGCTGCTCCTTTTTCAAAATAAACTTGCATTCTAAACTACTAAGAACAATATCTAAGGCTGCATCAAAAGGTATAGCTTCGCGTCTGCTGCCATGTTGAAGATGTAAACAAACTGCTTCGCTGTGTCGCATAGACGTCGTCATCGTCTTGCGGCTCCCTCCCCGTTCTGTGATTGGTTCCCTAAATGAGGCGAAAATCTGTCCATGGTATCCAGAGCTATGATCCAGACTAGGGGAAGGCAGCATGGGGAAACCCAGACTAACAATACTGTGATATTGTCAGGCTTTTCTATTTACAGATTATGATAGCAATAGCATTATAAAATAGCAATGTAGTAACGATTAAGTTTGCAGTGCCTTCATAAATTAGGCCTAACTAATAACATAAAAAAAGCAAAGTACACCTTTGTTTCTTCATTTTCTTCAAGTCGTAAGTACAAACTCCTAAGGAGGACTAAAGAGACACAGGTGTATGCCATCAGGGATGACGAGTCCAAGGAGAGAGTTATGGGAAATGTAGTTTCATTAGGGAATGGAGACAGTGCCCTCTGGTGGTAATGATGGGCACTCTCACTGGTAATTGTGACGCACATATGTAAACACAACCTTTTATTTTGGATGTCATTAATTGCGATTAATCATTGCTTAGCACTAAAAAAAATGTTAATATAAAATACTATTTTTTTTGTTTTGTTAATATTTGGTTTATGAAACTGAGCTGCTTCACTCTTCCACCCCTGAGGATTAACAGCACAATATAATCAATTGAACAATCAATACTCTTATTTTACTGCAGCACAAGGGGAAATAAAGCCATGACCTTTCACCTTTCAGCACATAAACCAAAGCAGAAGGGTTATATCAATCCCAAGGGAACAAGGTTGTTTCGAGTAAAAAAATCAGTGCGAATTTGTATTGATTGACACACACAAATGCACACAAAAATAGTTGCTGAATTGCTTTGGTGTTACTTGGAAAAATGAGCATTTGACAGACATGCAGTTGCTTTTTTTATATAATGAACCGATTGACGGGTGATGTTAAGGGGCTTTGTGTCCCGTGTGTGTGGTGTCCACAGATGTGCCTGATTAATCATGGAGGAGAAAACGAGTAGGCTGAGAGAAAATGTCATTTATTGAGCAAATATTTCCTTGCAAAAAACAAACACAGAGTAAGAAACATTTCCAGAGAAAAATCCCTGTATGTACACAGTTTTGCCCTTTTAAAATGATAAAACGCACACACTGATCCCAAACCGACTGAACGTCACAGGAAAATCATTTCAAAACACTGTGAAAACCACAGTCGGACAACTGTGTTTCTGAGTCAAAAATACACCCGGACTGCAATAAAAGGCACGTTTGCTCAGTGGACAAACACAATGCAAAACACTGAATAATATTAATAAATAACATTGCACATGCACAATCAAGTTGATGAGAAAGGCAGTCACAATTAAAAAAAAATATGTTTGCAAAAGTCTATTGCAAGTCAACATAAATTAATTAAAGGGTGTATTAATTTATCGAAATATGAATTTACCGTAAAATGTAGTAATTAAACTCTAGGTGAAAATGAGTGTGTTTGTCAGTGAAACACATCACTAGGATGAACTGGGTGGTTGCCAAGGCGTCACTATGTAGTTGATTAAATGTTCTGGATGGTTGCCAGGGTGTTGCTATGCAGAAACTAATATGTTCTTTATGGTTGCCAGGACATCACTATGTGCTTGCTACGATGTTCTTTATGGTTTCCAGAGTGTTGCTATGTGGTTGCTCAGATGTTCTGTACGGTTGCCGGGCATCGCTATGTGCTTGCTAGGATGTTCTTTATGGTTACCAGGGTGTTGCTATGTGGTTGCTCAGATGTTCTGTACGGTTGCCAGGGCATCGCTATGTGCTTGCTAGGATGTTCTTTATGGTTACCAGGGTGTTGCTATGTGGTTGATTAAATGTTCTGGATGGTTGCCAGGGTGTTGCTATGCAGATGCTAATATGTTCTTTATGGTTGCCAGGGCATCGCTATGTGCTTGCTACGATGTTCTTTATGGTTTCCAGGGTGTTGCTATGTGCTTGCTCAGATGTTCTGTACGGTTGCCAGGGCATAGCTATGTGCTTGCTAGGATGTTCTTTATGGTTACCAGAGTGTTGCTATGTGGTTGATTAAATGTTCTGGATGGTTGCCAGGGTGTTGCTATGCAGATGCTAATATGTTCTGTATGGCTGCCAGGGCATCGCTATGTGCTTGCTAAGATGTTCTTTATGGTTGCCAGGGTGTTGCTTTGTGGTTGCTCAGATGTTCTGTACGGTTGCCAGGGCATCGCTATGTGCTTGCTAGGATGTTCTTTATGGTTACCAGAGTGTTGCTATGTGGTTGATTAAATGTTCTGGATAGTTGCCAGGGTGTTGCTATGCAGATACTAATATGTTCTGTATGGCTGCCAGGGCATCGCTATGTGCTTGCTAAGATGTTCTTTATGGTTGCCAGGGTGTTGCTATGTGGTTGCTCAGATGTTCTGTACGGTTGCCAGGGCATCGCTATGTGCTTGCTAGGATGTTCTTTATGGTTACCAGGGTGTTGCTATGTGGTTGATTAAATGTTCTGGATGGTTGCCAGGGTGTTGTTATGTGCTTGCTAGGATGTTCTTTATAGTTACCATGGTGTTGCTATGTGGTTGATTAAATGTTCTGGATGGTTGCCAGGGTGTTGCTATGCAATGCTAATATGTTCTGTATGGCTGCCAGGGCATCGCTATGTACTTGCTAATATGTTCTTTATGGTTGCCAGGGCATCGCTATGTGCTTGCTAGGATGTTCTTTATAGTTACCATGGAGTTGCTATGTGGTTGATTAAATGTTCTGGATGGTTGCCAGGGTGTTGCTATGCAATGCTAATATGTTCTGTATGGCTGCCAGGGCATCGCTATGTACTTGCTAAGATGTTCTTTATGGTTGCCAGGGTGTTGCTATGTGGTTGCTCAGATGTTCTGTACAGTTGTCAGGGCATCGCTATGTGCTTGCTAGGATGTTCTTTATGGTTACCAGGGTGTTGCTATGTGGTTGATTAAATGTTCTGGATGGTTGCCAGGGTGTTGCTATGCAGATGCTAATATGTTCTGTATGGCTGCCAGGGCATCGCTATGTACTTGCTAAGATGTTCTTTATGGTTACCAGGGTGTTGCTATGTGGTTGCTCAGATGTTCTGTACAGTTGCCAGGGCATAGCTATGTGCTTGCTAGGATGTTCTTTATGGTTACCAGAGTGTTGCTATGTGGTTGATTAAATGTTCTGGATGGTTGCCAGGGTGTTGCTATGCAGATGCTAATATGTTCTGTATGGCTGCCAGGGCATCGCTATGTGCTTGCTAAGATGTTCTTTATGGTTGCCAGGGTGTTGCTATGTGGTTGCTCAGATGTTCTGTACGGTTGCCAGGGCATCGCTATGTGCTTGCTAGGATGTTCTTTATGGTTACCAGGGTGTTGCTATGTGGTTGATTAAATGTTCTGGATGGTTGCCAGGGTGTTGCTATGCGGATGCTAATATGTTCTTTATGGTTGCCAGGGCATTGCTATGTGCTTGCTAGGATGTTCTTTATAGTTACCATGGTGTTGCTATGTGGTTGATTAAATGTTCTGGATGGTTGCCAGGGTGTTGCTATGCAATGCTAATATGTTCTGTATGGCTGCCAGGGCATCGCTATGTACTTGCTAAGAGGTTCTTTATGGTTGCCAGTGTGTTGCTATGTGGTTGCTCAGATGTTCTGTACGGTTGCCAGGGCATCACTATGTGCTTGCTAGGATGTTCTTTATGGTTGCTATGGTGTTTCTATGTGGTTGCTAAGGTGTTTTGACTTGAGATATGACTTTAGGTTGATAAGTTTACACTTTAATGATGACTGCATGTTCCCCCTCCACTGCCATGACAGAACTGAATGTGGCTTGAGCTGAAATGATTGCACAAAACCTTGTTTTATAGAAATATTGGGTTTGTAGCAGCAGCTTTGTGGTTGAATCTCACGAAACCTTTCAAGAACAAGTCTAGCTCATATTTCACCCCCCAAATCTAAAGGAAATGCACATTCAAAAATGCATTTTGCATAGTGATTTTTTGTAGGCAAATTACAGTAATAAATATTTTTGCCGAGCCATAACTACCATATTTAATAACTTAATTAAGAAGATTATTTTGCGCATTACAGCAATGAACGTTTCAGGGGTGGATAATGTGCTTAATAATGCCCAAATGAAAAAAAAAAATATTGATTTGAATAAAATCTGATTTCACTTTTCTAACTTTAGTTGCTTTTTGAGCATAAACAACATCTGCAAAGTTACGACGCTCAAAGTTCAAAGCAAAGGGAGAAGAAATCACTCCTCCTGGCTTAGTGACATCACTAACCCTAAAATTCACATAAACCCCGCCCCAGGAACACGATTTATAGATTATCATGATGACAGAAAATGGTAATCAATAACTAGAAGAAGTTAACTCCACATCAGCGACATAATAAATTCATCAACTAACCATTCAGAAATGTTCAGTAAGTTGCTTTTAGATGTTGTCACTTCTACTCGAGTCTCTCTTTGTCCGACATAAACGTTTTCAAAATTTTCAGTGCATGTGTGTGTGTGAGGTAATCGGAGCTACTATTGCTGCGTTCAAGTCATCTCATATAGATCGTAATTACGAGTTGAACGCACTTGAACGCCACCACAATGTCGTAAATACCAGTGGGGAGCTCGGGATTTTCTTTAAGCCCCGATCTGTATGAGTTGGGGGCGTGTCAGTGAGAAACGTTCATTCAACGTCTGTTGACGGTACATTTTAAAGTCCCCGTGAACCGGAAGTTGCAAACGATTTTTCTCCAGTGCTGTGACGTATTTCCAAGTGAAACGGAATATTGAACAGAGGGCAGGGTTTTACTCTAGCGCTCCTCCTCTCCATCTCTCGCTCATAGCAAACTAACGGTTTGAGGGGAGTGGTTAAGCGTTTCCCCACCCAAACTGTGAAACCTACGTCATCAACCGTTCCAGACCGGAATTAACTTTTCAGATTATGATTAAAGATTACTGAGGTAAAACATTTTTTTAATATATATTCACTTGCACGGATTAATTGTTCACCACAAGACTAGTAATATGCGCTAACAAAGTAAATAGGTTCAATTTTGATTTCACGGGGACTTTAATTTAATTTCAATGTTTACTCATTGACATTGTAAGGCTTTTTCATTTATAAAGCAAGCTCTCTGCACAAAATATGATATCATTATAATATAAAAATTATACCTAATGATAGAGTTTACATTGGCTTCATAAGCTAAAAAAAAAACATAAAAAGACATAAAAAAACATTAAAACACACCTGATGCACATTCTTTGTTCTTCATTTTTTTTATTAGGAGAGTTAACAAACCTTGCTGTATTTTCGTGTAATTCATTAAGAAGGTACACCGCCATTTTGCTCCGACGAAACTGACTTGAACGCACCTCACGTCATAAACACGACTTCCCACCTCGTACGTACGAACTTCCCAGGAGGACTTGAACGCAGCATACACAGCTCTTGAAGCTCCGCCCCCTGTGCCGCGAGCAGAAGCTCATTTGCATTAAAGGGATAGACACACACACACACAAAAAAAAAAAGGTGTGTCTTTGCTCACCCTCAAAAAGTGACAATTTTAACATGCTATATAAAAATATCTGTGGGGTATTTTGAGCTAAAACTTCACACACACACACTCTGGGGACATCAGAGACTTTTTACACCTTTAAGATTATTTACTTTAATAACTAAATAAAAATTATATACTTGAAAAATTACCCATTTTATTTGGAGGTCAAACATGTCCTTGACAGTATTTGTGAGTGACATCTACACAAGCGCGTGATCAAACTGCCCCCTCTCTAAAGCATCTTTGGGATCAGACCAGGATGAGGACGGCATGCTACTGTACGGGTCCAGGAGAATCCGGAAACAACGGACCAGCAGGAACACCAGAAACAGCAGCAGGAGGCCCACGAAACACAGCGCTGTGTTCTGCTCTGAGTCCTGAGCCAGCAGGACGGGGCCCGAGACCGGAGCCAGAGACAGCAGCTCGTACTCCAGCACAGGGCTTTCACTCATCTCATCAGGCCAAAAGATCAAGCGAATCCGAGGATAATTCACATGGGATCGCTTCAATATTTCAGCTGCATCTCCTCCTCAACACTGTAAAAAAGGACAAATCAAAGTCATGTGGTTCAGATAACACAATATTTTGAGTTTCTGTTGATTAAACCAATTAACTAACATTTGTAAGGGAATCTCATACCTCATACGTGAACTGCGTATATCACATGCAATCAAAAGTCTCGAGCGTTTCTCATTAAATGATCCGAGCTGCTCCACATTCAGCTTTACACTCCTACATTGTAAAAAAAATATTGAAGGTTTAACTTAAAAAAGTAAGTAACCTGGTTGCCTTAAAATTTTAAGTTCATTGAACTGGAAAAAGTGAGTTAATACAATGAAGGAGATTAATTTAACCATCAGAAACTCACAATTATATGTTATCTGAACTAAATAAATTATTTAAGTTGATTTGACAAAAGAAAAAATGTGATAACTACACTGTAAAAAAAATATTGTTGGTTTAACTTAAAAAAGTAAGTAACCTTGGTTGCCTTAAATTTTTAAGTTGATTGAACTGGAAAAAGTGAGTTAATACAATGAAAGAGATTAATTTAACAATCAGAAACTCAAAATAATAAGTTATCTCAACTAAATTATTATAGTTAAGTTGATTTGACAAAAGAAAATCTGTTGTGATAACAAATCTTGAAAATATTTTTTACAGTGTAATGCACGACAACTGTTGACTCTTCTGTGTCAAAGTTGATGCTTGCTTATATAAATAAATACATAAATAAATGCTATTAATGCTACTCAGGCCTAATGCTACTATTAATGCTACTCACTAGATGCAATGAGAAAACAGACAGATGCAATGAAACAAAATGAAATTTGTTCGATCAGAGGACGTCCACACCTGCTTCACACTGCCGTTTTTATGGATAATTCCACACACAGCGTCATATTCAGGCATAATTGAGCATGAGGAAAGATAAAAAGCTGCTATTTCCAGCAGAAACGTGACAGGAAAAGCAGCTCTGTGAATAAAGAGAAAGACGGCACATGTAAATCATAGCGGCCACATAAAAGTGAATCAGGTCATCACTATACAGGCACGAGGCGTGAGTAACAGTCCAAGGCCCTAACACTGGGTTCCCAACGTTTCGTCCCGTGTTAATCAGCAGTATAGAGACTGGAATTCCCTCGCTGACTTTATTAGGATGGGATTTGAGTGCTGAAAGCTGATTCCTGTCCCAAATACAGCCGAGTTAAGAATAAATAGGGTTAAGGCCAGGTCAAAGGGCATCTATACTGCATGTACAGATTTAGAAAAGGTCATTTAGACTGAAACGGCTTTGGTTATCAAACAGCCTCAGTAGAGGAACGGCAATAGGAGGCTGATATATGTTATTTTTTTATCATCAAAAATATTATTTACTGACAGTATCAACTTTACTAGTCAGTCTTACTACTTCCAAAATTCACAATTAAATAAATCTGTTGCTTACACGTTTCTGATTCAAATATTGGTAGAGTTTGCCAGCAATTTCTGAGAGAAAATGATTTCAGAGTACATATTTTGTTTCAGTGTGTATGTGTGTGTATTTGTTGTCAAATCGATGAAAAGGTTAAGGTTAAGTGAAGCAAATTTTTATTTGTAAACAGAGAGAGAGAGAGAGAGAGAGAGAGAGAGAGAGAGAGAGAGAGAGAGAGAGAGAGAGAGAGAGAGAGAGAGAGTATATGTTTAATGTATGCATGTATGTGTATTGGTGCTGTCAAATCAATTAAATCGATACACACACACACACACACACACACACACACACACACACCATATAGTCAAATAGTTTGCATCCATCATCATATGTGATAACCATCAGAGAAAGCGGTTATAAGGTTATGAAGGTCGATATGGTGACATGATCAGATGAGTCAATCCTGCCAGTGCAGAAACACACAGATCAATATAGCAGAGCTGATCGATCTCTCACACACTTCAGATAAATCACTGTTTGTTGTGTGTGTACTTGACTGGAGCACCTCTGCATTAAACTATAGCCTATGACGCATAACAATAAAATGAAAAAAAAAAAACGGATTTATAGTCAACACAGTCACCATAAAATGTATAATTATCATTTTGTGTTATCAACTTTCAGGATTATTAGTCACTTAAACATTGAGGCTATATAGTTAGTCTATATAATAGTGTAAAACTCAAATTAGGTTGTGTATACTAAAAAAGTGTGTCTAGTATATTGGCATATTAGAAATAATCCCAAATGTATGGTTACAAAACTTGCGCCTGTACTATAAGATGTTTTACAATGTAATCTGATTTTAAGTCTTTACACTGAGACAGGCGTCATAAGTCTTGTCAAGTTTTCTTTTCCGTGAAATTCAGTTTATTGTATGGCAAATACAGGCTAGGCTATATAAAAATGAACAAAGCACGCATAGTATTTTATACAACACAACAACTTAATAACAAACTAGGTTTAAAATAATGAAACGTAACATACCCATGTTGACGGTCCGGAGCGCGTGCTGATCTGGCATCTCTCCCGCGCGCGCTCACGGTCATCACTCATGTGCACGCGCTCACGTGCGATTGGCTGATTGGCATTAGTGCATGGCATGTAACCGGGGCTAATTGTCACAATTTTACTCAGGGAGAGTTAGTGACAGAAAGCTAATTTCAAACTCATTGAAACCTTTTGAACATTTACATCGTTATTTCCCAGGGGGGATATTATTTAACACACACTAGGTTATGGGGCAGGTTGTCATAATTGAATTGCTCTTTATTGGCAATGTTTTGATACAAATATTTATGAATGCGAAATACTTTCTAATGGGAAAAAATCATCTCCCATCTGAATTTAAAAATGCATTGGCTATAAGCATCCCCGGAAATCCCCGGTACACTAAAAAAATGCTGGGTTGTTTGAACCCAAATTTGGGTCAAATATGGACAAACCCAAACCTTGGGTTAAAAAATGCAATAAAAAAATATACAGGTGAAAGTTGAAGTTGGGTTAAATTTGAAAATACATTTTTTTAACCCAACATTTGTGTTTGTCCATATTTTACCCAAATTTGGGTTCAAACAACCCAGCATTGTTTAGAGAGTTTTATGAGAGATGTCAAATTTCATTGTATACCATGCAATGACAATAAAGGTCAAACTAAACTAACTCTGTAAGTTGTTTATGTTCATTAATATTGTAATGTTATGTGCTTTGAGACATAGTTTAACATCTCTCGACTCTCTGGCGGTGTGTGTTCATGTGTTTTTGAAGGAGGCGTGGCTTTGGAGATGCTCTGAAAGGAGGGTGGGACCTTATGCTTTCAAAGCTAGCTTTAATTTTATATTTCACCCAATAAAAAGAAAAGAGATGTTTAGCTGTACTAAACACAGAGCACTGAAGAAACCTCTCAGGAGCAAATGAACGACAGACACCCGTTACACAGCTTCATAATATGGACTTTAAGCAACAGCTGCTGATAGAACGGCGACGGCAGCCGGAAATAAACAGTTAACTGCCGTAGCTAAAGAGCGCAAAAATCACTAAGCAACAGTAAAGAGGACGGCATAGGGAATAATTTAATCATCAGACAAAATACAAAAAGAAAGTGATTTTAAAAAGAAAGAGAAGGGTTTATTTTAGCACTTAATGATGCACAGAAACGATTTCAATGCCACATAACCTAAAACATAACATTAACTGTCTTAATCTGTCACGTAGTAACGACTACGGCAAATCAGCTGTTCTCCCGTAGTAGACGGTTACAGTAGAACGTCAAGAAGTAGCAGTTAATGTCGCGCATGCGCAATAGAACGCCAGAATGCCGTTGCCGTTCCACCAGAGGCTTTTGCTTAAAGTCCCTAATAGCGTATGAGGACGTCGATCCCCTGACAATAACCCAAAAGAGAGCGGTTTCTCATCCAGAGATAAGAGCAGGTAGAGCAGAACGTCTATCTGATATAACAAGCCCTTAATAAGTCAATTATGGGGGTAATTAAAAAATGACAAATCTGACCCATTTTACACTGAAAAAAAGACGTCAAAAATCACATCATGTTCTAGATTCCTGCAAGTTAATACACAAGGGATAAGAGTCTTACCTCAACTACGGGTTATCATTCGCAATGCCGCAGGATTTATTACTTTTATCAAAGTTAAAGGGATAGTTCACTCAAAAATAAAAAAATCCTGTCATTATTTACTAACTGTTCGATAGGAGGATTGGAAAAAGTGGACTGTATAAGGTGATGGTTCAGATCTAACTTTCCTCAATGGGGTGTCGGTCAGAACACACTGGAATCAGATCAGTTCCATGCAAAGGAGGTTTATTTGTTAACAGTCTTTGGGCTGTACACAACACAGCAATACACAGGCTTTACTTATTACTGGTATTTGTGCGTACGTGTGTGTACGTGTGTGGTCTACAAAGGGAAAATAAAGATATATATATTAACAATATGTCTTGAGTATTATTACACAAACATAATTTCCATAAACAGATACCTATTTTTCAAATAAAGCAATTCTCAAGTGAAAGCTAGAGTAAGATAAAGGAATAAACACATACTCAAGGATATTATTATACAACACCGCCACTTAGCGGTCAGAAATGGCATAACATTCAAAACCGAAACCAAATCTGAGGTAATTTAAACGAACGTCAGATAATCATAAAGATCGCGTCCTTAAACTCGAAATATAAAGAGTTTCATACACTAATGTAAACGATGACACATACATATGCACAATCAAACACTGGGTGCCATCTCAATACTATAAATTACAAGTAATATCAAACATAAACGGCACATTTCCGAGCCCTTAACCTCACGCGATTAACGGATTCATCTCTCTTAAACATGCATCACTTTATGAGAGTAAGACATCAAGGCTTTACAGCTCCCTAGCAAGTATTGATAACTAAACTAGGTAAACAGTCAACTTACATTTATTCATTGACGCACTTTGCACACACAGTCTTGCTTGTACAGCCCCGCTCGTACAGATGATGACTGAAAGTAAGTTGCGCATGCACACATGACTCGGCCTTTCTAACACAGCCGCCCCCAAATTTGGTTACAAATTTGCTCCATTAAAAGGCCGACACTATATGGACTACCGTTAGTCACTAGTGTGGCTTCCATCCCCTTCATCTCGGATCTCTGGAAGAACAATCAGTCGAGAGATGGGTCTTGTATAGACTTTGTCCTTAATCTGCACCTCGACCGTTCGAACTCGACTATCAACCCCAGGAAAGACATTAGATACTCTTCCAATCTGCCAGAATGAACGGGGTAACTGAGGGTCAACAAGCATGACGACTGTCCCTGGTTTGATGTTTACTGATGGATTCTGCCACTTTCCTCTGGCCTGCATGTCAGGTAAGTAATGTTTTATGAAGGCCGTCCAGAATCTGTCAGACAATACTTGTGAATGCCTCCATCTCCGTCTTCCTAGGAGCTCAGATACTGGATAGATGACTTGGGGTAGGGACCCATCTGGCCGCCCCATCAAAAAGCAATTTGGGGTGATCGGATCTGCATCAGCAATGTCCGCTGAAACGTAACCAAGAGGTTTCGAGTTGAGGATGGCCTCAATCTCTATGAGGACAGTTCGAAGCACTTCTTCAGTTACTGATTCTGAGCCCAGGGTAGTGTAAAGTGCGGCCTTTACGGAACGAATCTCGCGTTCCCACACCCCTCCAAAGTGTGGGGCAGCTGGAGGATTGAAATGAAAGCTGATTTGTTGCTTCGCTAGCTGCTGCTGTAGATCACCACTGAGCTGACTGAAGGCTTCTTTAAGTTCTCTCTCACCGCCTCGAAAGTTGGTGCCTTGGTCTGAATATAGCTCTGCAGGTTTCCCACGGCGACCTATAAACCGACGTAGAGCCATGAGAAAGGCATCACTATCTATAGATGTCAGTACCTCAAGGTGCACTGCCCGGGTGGTCAAGCACTTAAACAAAAGTCCCCACCGCTTCTCCGTCCGACGACCTATCTTGACCAGAAGAGGCCCAAAGCAGTCAATTCCGGTTGAATGAAAAGCAGGCTTGAACAACCGAAGTCGTGGTGGAGGGAGATCAACCATTTTCTGGGAGGCTGGCTTCGACCTCCATTTGCAGCATTCGAGACATGTTCGCTGGTGCTTTCTCACTGCCTCTCGCCCTTTCAGTATCCACACCTTTCGTCGAAGCTCTGCAAACACTCGTTCTGGCCCAGGATGGCAAAGGCGAGCATCATAATCCTTTATGAATAACTGAGTGTTAGGGTGATTGGGATCCAATACTATAGGGTGTACTGTGTTTGGGTCTAGTCCTTCCACCCGTCGTAGTCGTCCTCCAACTCGTATCAGATCATTGGTTTCGTCGTACTCTGGGGATAGACAAAGTAGACGGCTGCTAGAATGAACAGGTTTCCCGCTCTTCAACAGCTGGTAGTCTTCAGCAAAACTGTCCATTTGGACCTGTCTCAGTGCAGTCAGTTCTGCCTTTTGATAATCGCTAGCTGAAGGGAAGCCACTCTTCTCTGCCGCCCCATGCAACTCCTGTGCTACAGCTTCGACCAAGTCTTTCCAGCTACTAAACTTGCTACCATCTGCTGTCTGTGGTGCTGAGTTGATCACGCCACAGAAGGCGCTTCGCTTTAATTCCGTGGTGTCATCAAGCAAAAAGCTGTGCATATCTGGTGGTGTTGGCCAAGTACTCTGCTGTTGGAGGAGGAATCTTGGTCCTTGGGTCCACCGATTGGGTTCAGCAAGGTCCTTTAGGCTCTTACCACGGGTAAGATCATCCGCAGGGTTCCTGGCAGAGTCAACGTAATGCCATGCTTTAAGGTCGGTCAATTCTTGAATCTCTGCCACCCTAGTGCCCACAAACACCTTGAAACGGCAGGATTCGGAATGTAACCAGTGGAGGACAGTTGTTGAATCTGTCCAGAAAGTGACCTTCTGGATCTTCAAGGTGAGCTCATTTTCAGCCAGCTTGGCCAACTGCGCTCCTATTAGAGCAGCACACAGCTCCAGTCTAGGAATTGAGCACTGCTTACGTGGGGCAACACGTGATCGGGCTAGGAGGAAGGAAAGGTGTATCCTCCCACAAGGATCTTCTGAACGAAGGTAAGCAACAGCCCCGTAGGCCTTCTCAGAAGCATCTGTGAAGATATGGATTTCCCGAGTGACCTCTGAGTTGTCCATACTGCATGGAATGTAGCACCTAGGGAGTGCTACAAGAGGTAAGTACTGAAGCTCAGCTTCCCACACCTTCCATGCCTGCTGAAGATCATCAGGAAGTTGTGGATCATCCCAGCTCCTGTTCTTGATCCAGAGCTGTTGAACAATCACCTTGGCTCGCGTGGTGAAAGGAAGAATGACACCAAGGGGGTCATACTGGCTTGCTAACACACGATATATGTTCCGCATCGTCAGAGAACTGTAAGTAACGGGTCTATGTTTGAATCCTAGGTGGTCCGACTCGCAGTGCCAATTCAGTCCCAAAGTGGATTCACGTGGGTCTTCTTTATTGTGTGATAGCCACAGCTCTAACTTAGGAGATCTGGCCTCTGGTGGCAAGTGACTGACGACTTCTTGCACGTTGCTGGCCCATTGACGGATATCAAACCCTCCGGACGCTAGCAGCTTACGAAGCTTGTCTAGTAACTGCCGTGCCTCTTGAGTCGATGGGAAGCTCTGTAGACAGTTATCCACATAAAAACAGCGTTCCACGGAATGTCTCACATCTTCATCCGCTGTGCTGTGCGATGAGACATGTCTTTGGAGGGCGAAGGATGCACAGCAGGGACTGCACGTGGTTCCGAACGGCAGCACCTGCCATTCATAGATTTCAGGGGGATCGTCTCGTCTCATGCCCCGCCAGAGAAAGCGCAGAAGGGGCTTGTCCTCAGGTAGGAGTAGAACTTGGTGGAACATTCCACGAATATCCCCGCTGATAGCCACACAATGCTCCCTGAAGCGAAGAAGAACACCTAGCAGAGAAGGGCTCAAAGTTGGACCAGGCATCAAGGAATCATTAAGGTTCAGTCCCTTATATTGGTATGAGCAATTAAACACAATGCGGTCCTTGCTGTTGTGACTGACTAAGTGATGCGGGATATACCATGTCTCCTCCGCCATAGTACTTGTACCAGCTGAGAGTTTGGTCACTGCGCCATTCAGTTCTAGTTTCTCAATCTCAGCATTGTACACGGCTGCTTTCTCTGGATTTTGGGTGAGTCGTCGTTCCAGACTCCGGAGACTTGGGAGCACAGCCTCCTTAGGAGCACAAAATGAGGGTGAATCCTTTCTGCGCAACAGGGGTGCTGCGTAACGTAAGATTCCATTCACCTCCACGCGACTTGTCTTAGTCTCCAAGAGGTCAATGGCCTGCTGATCCTCCCTAGACCTTGTCACCTGCTTCTCACAGCGAAAAGGCAAAACGTCAAGTTGCCATAGCCTTTCAACATCTCTTTTGAGTTCTAGTTCCGCAGGGGTGAGAGACAGGAAAAGGCATTGCTGTGGCTGCAATTTGGTCTCCAAGATCTTGGCTGGTCCCTGCAGTGTCCATCCTAGCCTTGTCTTTATAGCAGCCGGACCACCAGGTGGACCAATTCGGACAGGTGCAATCGGTGTGATCAGGTGGGTGTTATCGGCTCCGATAAGAAGTAAAGGACTCACTCTTTCAAAGGCTTGCAGGGGGAGACCTTTAAGATGCTTGTACTTCTCCAACAAACTGACAGGATAAGAGTAATCGGCCAGACCAAGACGTTTCGCAGTGAATGCTGCATTGATCTTAAAGATCTTCTGTGGTTGAGTGGCAGGAGATATGTGGAAGGTAACCGTGGTACCACTGATGGTCTGCACATCTTGGCGGATGGTCCGCAAGGCTATGTTTTCGGTTTGACCTTGTATACCGAGCTCATGGGCGGCATCAGGAAGAAGAATAGTGCGCTCGGACCCGTCATCCATGACAGCATAGGTGTCGAGTGTCTTGTCTCCATAGCGCAGCAAGACCCTGATGACCTTTAGGAGAACACGCCTGCAGTCAGTGGGTCTGTCCAAGTACAGTGTCTCAGTGGTTGAACTAACAAGGCAGGAACCTTCTCTGGGACTCTTTGTGTTGACCTCATGCAAGATTTGTAAGTGCTTCCCTTTGCAGATGCTACAAGGCTTTTTGAGTGTGCACTGGGCTGCTTGGTGTGCACGACCACAGCGCCAACAACGATGATTGGTCTGGATCCATTCAATCATTTTCTGCTTATCGAAGGACTTAAAGGTGGGACATTGACTGAGATAATGATCCTCGTTATCGCAGTATGGACAAAAGGCTCTCGGAGGAACTTTAGGTTTCTCCACTTTTACTGGCTTAACCTGGACTGGTGCTGAGAGGACCTTTGTGGCCGTATCATCTGCTCCATGAAGAATGGTGGCTGAACGTACAGTGGGTTTGGTTTCTCGCCGGCGTTCTGGTCTCTGGCTCTTGTAACTGATCTGTGTTTCACTGCTTTGGCACCAGGCCTCATACTGAAGCCACTCAGAAAATTCACGAAGGTTATACACAGAGCCAGGACGATGGTACATTTGTCTTCGGAATCCTGATCTCATTTCAGCCGGTAACTTACTCAACAGTCTCTCTACATGCGACCCGCATCGAAGTTCAGCTTCACCTTCATCTCCAAGAGTCTCCAACATACCAACAAGAGCCCTAATGTGCAGAGCAAAATTATCGAAGGCCTCATTATCTCCTCGTCGGATATCTGGTGAATCCATCACTTTGGCGATCTTCTTGAGTGCCAACTTGTGTGGCTGACCAAACCTTTCATTCAGAGCAGCCATGGTGTCTGAGTAGGGAAATGGTGAATTGAGGTAGGAATCTGCCACCAAACGAGCTTCCTCTAGCTTCAGATGGTCCAACAGGATTTGGTACCGGAACAGTTCTGTGGCATCCGGTGGTAGAAGGTTCTCAAGGGCTATCTTTAACCGATTAAACTCGCTGGGGTCTTTATTGTAGAAGTTAGGTATGGTTGGCACTGGACCTCGATATGTGGTTTCTTGCCTTGCAGGATTCACATTAGAGGAATAAGGAGCTCTATGTGCTGACTCTGGCCCAGAGGCTTGTGGGAACTGATAATGCACCTGTGGTTTGGGATAATCCAAGGTCTCTCTAGGGGACTCGTATAATGTTCTTGAATGCCAGTGAGGGACAGGAGTATCCTCATAAAGACCAGGCATTGACTGAGCCATTCTCTGATAATGAGGATAATTGGATCTATGTGAATGCTGCCAGGGAGAGGAATTATGGTTAGCACGTTCACCACACAGGACTGAATCAATCTGTGGTCTAGTGGGTGCGGCAGCCAGGATCTGATCTTTCATAATCTGAAGTTCACCCATCATTGTTCCCAGAAGGTTTAGCATGCTAGGTTCACTTTGAGGCTCTACAGTCCTGTTCTTTCCTGGTTTGGGCAGGTTGGGATAGCTAGTCTTCTGGTTCAAACTGAGTAAAGGGCCACCTTTGGTAGCAGGACATGGGTGTTGTAACCCCTGAGATGTTGCTGTGGTGTAGGCCGTCTGGCAACGCTTACCATAGGTAGGTGGGAGCAAAGATGTAGTCACCATGGAGTGTGGATGGTAGGATGCCGTTCCAGGATGTGGGAGGAGTCTATCCTGTGCAGGGAAAGATGTACTTGGTAACGGCGTGGACTGATGTTCTTCCCATGGCCGATGATATGGAGAAGTCTGAGGACTATTAATTGACTGCACTGGAGCGTAGGTGGCGCTAGGCTGTTGCAGCCCTATGTTATCCATTCTTTGGATAAAAGGATCCCTTTCCTCAGCTATAGGCGACCATTCATCGACTGTGTCCCATGGATCTTGACTTATGGGACTCGTACCTCTGGTAGAAGGTGAAGAGATGTTCACTGCTGCATCTCCAAGCCACTGTGTATGCTGTGTTGTGTGAGGCGATATCAGCTGACTGCCTGCTCTACAATGTACAGTTGTAAGATCATAATCTTTGAGGTAAGCAGGAGGATGAACTAGACGTTTTGGTCTTACAATCTGTGCATGTGCTTCTTCAGGATGCATATTGACTGATCAATTGATACTGATACTGATTCTTTGTCCATGAGAAATGCCAGATCCGGCTCGAAGGACCATTTGTTCGATAGGAGGATTGGAAAAAGTGGACTGTATAAGGTGATGGTTCAGATCTAACTTTCCTCAATGGGGTGTCGGTCAGAACACACTGGAATCAGATCAGTTCCATGCAAAGGAGGTTTATTTGTTAACAGTCTTTGGGCTGTACACAACACAGCAATACACAGGCTTTACTTATTACTGGTATTTGTGCGTACGTGTGTGTACGTGTGTGGTCTACAAAGGGAAAATAAAGATATATATATTAACAATATGTCTTGAGTATTATTACACAAACATAATTTCCATAAACAGATACCTATTTTTCAAATAAAGCAATTCTCAAGTGAAAGCTAGAGTAAGATAAAGGAATAAACACATACTCAAGGATATTATTATACAACACCGCCACTTAGCGGTCAGAAATGGCATAACATTCAAAACCGAAACCAAATCTGAGGTAATTTAAACGAACGTCAGATAATCATAAAGATCGCGTCCTTAAACTCGAAATATAAAGAGTTTCATACACTAATGTAAACGATGACACATACATATGCACAATCAAACACTGGGTGCCATCTCAATACTATAAATTACAAGTAATATCAAACATAAACGGCACATTTCCGAGCCCTTAACCTCACGCGATTAACGGATTCATCTCTCTTAAACATGCATCACTTTATGAGAGTAAGACATCAAGGCTTTACAGCTCCCTAGCAAGTATTGATAACTAAACTAGGTAAACAGTCAACTTACATTTATTCATTGACGCACTTTGCACACACAGTCTTGCTTGTACAGCCCCGCTCGTACAGATGATGACTGAAAGTAAGTTGCGCATGCACACATGACTCGGCCTTTCTAACACTAACTCTCACGTTTTGAGTTTGTTCTTTTGAACACAAAAGAAGATATTTTGAAGAATGTTGGTAACTTGACATAGTGATGAAGCTCATCAACTGTTTAGTTACCCATTTTCTTCAAAATATCTTCTTTTGTGTTCAGCAGAACAAAGAAATACATACAGGTTTGGAACAACATGACAGGATTTTGATTTTTGGGTGAACTATCCCTTTGAGATCTGCTCTGAGCATCTCTGTTAGTAACTGGATCATTCCTGTTACGTCCCTCATTGTATTGTTCAGGAAACAATAATAAAGATAAGAGGAATGACTGGTACAGGCTTCTTTTATTCCACGTGGTTGTACACACAGCATATCTCCATTACCACACCACTCTTTAGCCAATGCACTTCATCTTATACAACACATTACTGCCATCTGCTGGAATCAATCATATACAGCTGTACTCATTACATCTCTTTTCCTTTTTTTTTTTTTTTTTTTTTTTATGTTACATGTTACATGAACTTTCACATAATTACAAACACTTGACTATATAACACTCAATTCATTTTTTACCAATTACAAGTCCATACGAACAAGTGGTTTTCGAACTCGATTAGATCTCCGTAAGATAGGAATGTCAGTCTTTGGTACAGAGGAATCAAGTTCAGAATCAGGATCAAGTTGCTGATCAACAGAGGGCATTGAGGGCATTTCACAAGACTGCATTTCAGGGGACATCAGCTCCACAGTTGGCTCAACCAAAGGACATTTCTCTGCAGTCTTAAGCAAACTCTGTCGATTTCTCCGTAAGGTCTGCCCATCTTCTGTATGAACAAGATATGATCTCGGGTTTATCTCTTTTAGGACTGTAGCTTTCTTTCTCCATCCTGTAGGCTCCGCAACTCTAACGACATCTCGTTCAGAAAGAGGTTTTAGTTGCCGACTTCCTTTGTCATAATATTCTTTCTGCTTCTCTTTTATATGTTGCATCTCTTTCAATGACAAATCGTTGATTTCTTTTTTCAGAGATAATTTTGGAAGTGTGTCACGCAGTTTGCGATTCATCAATAACTCGGCAGGAGATAATCCACAACTGAGTGGAGAGGAACGGTAACTCAACAGAGACAGATTTTCATCCGAATTACTTGCCGCTGCTTTTTTCAAAAGTCTTTTTACAATTTGTACCCCTTTTTCTGCTTTACCATTTGCCTTTGGATAAAGAGGGCTTGAAGTAGTATGCTTAAAGCCATAATGCTCTGCAAACAGCCTGAATTCATGACTATTATACTGGGGACCATTGTCACTTTGCACACAATGAGGAATTCCATGCCTTGCAAAAATGCATTTCATACGTTGAATCATCTCGTTCGATGTTGTTTGACGGAGCTGTTCAACTTCAGGATAATTGGAATAGTAATCAATAACCACCAAATAATCCTTACCATTCAACTGGAAAAGATCAGTGCCTACTTTTTGCCACGGCTCAGTAGGAAGAGCAGCTACCATCATGGGTTCTTTAGCCAGTTTATAATGATGACTCAAACAGACCGCACACTGACTGATGAATTTCTCAATGTGCACGTTAATTCCTGGCCAAAAAACAGCTTGTCTAGCTCTTCTCTTGCATTTTTCAATGCCAAGATGCCCTTCATGGATTCGACGAAGCATGTCTTGGCGCATTGATACTGGAATGACAATTCTGTTATTTTTCATCAGCATGCCCTCAACCACACTCAATTCTGCCCTTAATGGAAAATACTGTGGACACTTGCCTTTGGGCCATCCACGATGAAGATGTGCAATAACCCTCTGCAGTTCAGAATCTTTTGCAGTTTCCTCCGCAATGAGTCTTAACATCTCATCTGAGACTGGTAGAGATGAAACCACCATACTCACATGTCTCTCAACTTCGTCCATATTGCTGATCTCTGAGGCGGCTGGTGCTCGAGACAGTGCATCAGCTACAATGATATACTTTCCAGGGGTATAAACTAAATTCAGATCATATCTTTGTAACTTCATCATCATGCGTTGAATTCTAGGTGACATGTCATTTAAGTTCTTTTGAATGATAGATATTAATGGTTTATGATCCGTCTCTACTGTAAAAGTAGGTAATCCATAAACAAATCCATGGAATTTATCACAGCCAAATACTAACCCCAAGGTCTCTTTTTCAATTTGAGAATAGCGTCTTTCAGTCTCTGTCAGAGATCGAGAAGCATAGGCCACAGGTCTCCAGGAATCCCCAATGGCCTGAAGAAGCACCGCCCCCAATCCATCCTGAGAGGCATCTGTAGAGATCTTAGTTGGACGTGTGTGATCAAAAAAAACAAGGACAGGTTCAGTGGTAAGAATCCCCTTTAACCTCTTCCATTCTTGATCATGAACTGATGACCACACAAACTCTTGATCATTTTGTAACAACTGTCTCATATGTGTGGTTCTCGCTGAAAGATTTGGCAGAAATTTTCCAAGGAAGTTTACCATTCCCAACGCACGCAGAATTCCCTTCTTGTCACTAGGTGGAGGCATATCAAGGAGGGCTTGTACTTTTGCTGGGTGTGGCTCCACACCTTTTTCCGACAGCTTGTCACCCAAGAATGTTATCTCTGTGACTCCAAATTGACACTTTTTCTGATTGAGCTTTAAATCATGTGCACGAACTCTTTCCATCACTTTTACCAGTCGTTGATTATGCTCTTGAAGGGTAGACCCCCACACCACAAGATCATCAATATATACACGAACACCCTCCAGACCTTCAATAAGGGTTTCCATGGCTCGATGAAAAATCTCGGGAGCTGACTTGATCCCAAATGGAAGTCGAAGAAAACAATATCTTCCAAAGGGAGTATTAAAAGTACAATACTTGCTGCTCTCAGAATCCAATCGGATCTGCCAAAACCCTTGAGAAGCATCTAATTTACTAAAAAACTTAGCTCCTGACATGTCACTAATGATCTCTTCACGGGTGGGAATCTGGTAATGTTCTCTTTTTATACAATCATTGAGATCTTTAGGGTCTAAGCATACTCTCAACTCACCATTTGGCTTTTTCACACAAGTGATGGAATTCACCCAATCTGTAGGTTGTTCAATCCGCTGTATAACTCCTGATTGAGTCATGCGATCCAATTCCTGCTTCAAGAGATCTCGCAGAGGTGCAGGAACCCGCCGAGGAGCATGTATGACTGGTGTGGCATCATCTTTCAGTTGTATTTTATAGGTAAATGGCAATGTGCCTTGACCTTCAAAAACATCTGGAAATTGTTTGACAATGTCAGTTACATCATCACAGACAGTCTGTAAGACTACAGTTTCCCTGTTGACTTGATAAACTCTTTTAACCAAATGAAGGTCTTCACAAGCTTTATCTCCTAGAAGAGATTCATGGCCGTTGGGAACTACAACAAACATCAAACTTTGCATCTTTCCTTTGACTTGTAATGTTAATCGACATACTCCTTGTGTTTCAATTGATTGTCCATTATAAGCTTTAAGGGGAACTGTACGTTTTTTAATGAGAGGTTTTTCTTTCAATGCTTTCACATCTCTAATGTTAATCAAATTAGCTTTTGCACCCGTGTCTAATTTAAAAGGCACAATGGTCCCATTAACCACAAGAGGAACAATCCATTTCGAAGACGAAAACTTCACTGAATCCTCTCTGGATACACATGTTGCAGCATCCTGATTTATATTCTCTTCGGAAACCATGTTGACATAAAACGAATCACTCAAGGAGTCACTGTCATCTGCCTCCTCCACAACATGCACTTTATTTTCCCTCTTCATGTCTTTTGAAAAACACATTTTTGCAAAGTGGTTCAGGCCATTACATTTCGAACATCTTTTTCCGAAAGCCGGACACTGTCTGAACTTATGTTTGGTCCCACAACGCTTACAAGAGAAAGTTTCATTGTCGTTTTCTCTGAAATTTCTTGAGTTTCCTCTTTTCCTGTCTCTGTATGATATGGCATCTACTGCTGCGCTCTGAAATGACATTGCTGACGAATTAGCCCCATCAAATTGTTTCACTTGTTGTCTTGCTACTTCACTGGACTGGCACAATTGAACAGCATAATCCAAGGTGAGCTCTGATTCTCGTAACAATCTTTCTCTCAGTTTCTTATCATAGATACCGAAAACAATCTGATCACGAATCATTGAATCTCTCAATTCATTAAAATTACAAGTTTTTGCCTTTATTTTGAGGTCTGTAAGGAAGTAATCAAAAGCCTCTCCTTCATGCTGCATTCGCGTTCTGAATACATATCGTTCATATGTCTCGTTCCTCTTTGACAAACAATGAGCATCAAATTTTTCCAATACCTTATCCAGTTTCTTCTTGTTTGCCTCTTCCTCAAATTGAAAGGTGTTATAGACCTCCACGGCATCAGCTCCAGCAATGGTAAGTAACAGAGCAATCTTTCTTTCGTCCACAGCAGCTGCTTGTCCAATAGCGACAACGTACAACTCGAACTGTTGTTTAAAAGTCCTCCAATTTGCATCCACATTTCCACACAACTTCAACGGCCCCGGTGGTTTAATGGCATCCATTGCTCTTTTCTACTGACCCCACTCCTGGTACCATGTATTGTTCAGGAAACAATAATAAAGATAAGAGGAATGACTGGTACAGGCTTCTTTTATTCCACGTGGTTGTACACACAGCATATCTCCATTACCACACCACTCTTTAGCCAATGCACTTCATCTTATACAACACATTACTGCCATCTGCTGGAATCAATCATATACAGCTGTACTCATTACACTCATAATAAACCTTTTTAAAGAAATCAGAGGTTAAATGGCAAACAAGACAATTAACTGTTATCCCCCTTTTTAAGCATAAATGCACTAAACAAACTTAAAGGGGTGGTTGAATACGATTTCACTTTTCTAACTTTAGTTAGTTTCTAATGTTGATGTGTGAGCATAAACCACATCTGCAAGAAAGATTCAAAGTGTTCACGCATATACTAGACGCGGTATGCAAATTTGACGCGCTATTCGCGTCTGGTGTGAACGCACAGTAATATTTTAATCAAAAACAATTTATTTTCGACTGAAGAAAGAAAGACATGGACATCTTGGATGACACGGGGGTAAATCATCAGCAAAAGGTTTGCACGCGCCAGATGGAGTATCCAGAATAACCCCGCAATTTTTAAATAGTTTGGCCAGAGATAGTTACTAAACTAACTATTATTATTATGGCAACTCGGAAGGATACGCCGTGGTGCAGACTTTTCTTTGTTAATTGGCCGAAGAGAGGATCCAGCGAGAGATTGATGGCGCAACAAGGAACGAAAGGCGTCGCTATGACGACCGGATACTATTTGTGGCGGTATTGTCTGCAATGGAAAACGGAGCGAAAAGCGAGCCGAGCCGAGTCGAGCTGGTACTGGTAATGGAAAAGTGCCATAAAACTACTTGAATGTTGTATGCAGTATCAACATTACTGTTTAGGCCTAACACAAATGTATTATTTAATAAAATACAAGCTGACAACAGAGGAATACATGAGACAAAGAACAAAACATGAGAAAAAGAAACCATGGCAGCCAAACCAGTCAGTCGGGGAACACGGCACCACACACACCTGAAATGCAAATACAATTAATCTATTGCATCAACACACTTAGGTATTTTCGGTAGCCTACTTACCAACATTCTAAAGTGAAAGATGTTCTAGCAAAAAAAAAAGAAAAAAAAATCGATTATTGACAACAGACAACCACGAACATGCAAAACACTCATGCATTTACAATCTATATGAAAATGTTGAATTGGGGTAGCCTATAACTGATTTTAGTCTATTCTAAGTCACGTGCTTGGTTTCACAGATCAGCACATATACTTTTTTATTAACATAAAACAGAGCTCATGTTCCTTTTAATCACGTGATAAACTGGAGACGATTCATTTTCTGGGAAATTCCAGAGCAGAGCCGTCCTTCTTTTCATATCCAGGTATAAATACTGTACGACTCGCTTTTCTGCAAACAACTGAAGAAGAGTTTTGTGGTGACAACTCTTGAATGTCTTGAATGATGTAAGTACAATAAATAAATGCTTTCTTAGAGGAAAAATATCTAAAACAAATATATATATACACTTTTAAACAAAACATTAATTTTATTGTAATAGTAACATTATACAATATATATTGAAATTTGTTTGCTTGAACAAGTTAGTTGAGCACAAATTGATTTTTTTTCTATGTGAACTTTTTAAATTTACAATAATTTACAATAATTTACAGTTCTGAAAATGGAAGCATCCGAAAAACTGCTGTCAGCACGACTGCTTTCCCTTCGTAAGAACGGACAGTGGAAAAAAGAAGACGCAGTCAAGTTGTTTAAAGCCCTAGTGGAGCAATATCAGGGCATGAACGGTGATTTTAACACATGGATGATGAAAATCCTTCATCAAGTGGAAATTCACAAAATCAGAGCATCGGATTTGACTTTCCTAAATGATGCCAAAGTCCCTCAGTTTGTGGATAATTTTGAGGCCAAAATTAACATCATAACCAAAAACACTGATGAGAAATCATTGGATGAGATTTTGAAGGAAATCTGTGAAAATGCAGATATTGATGAGGAGATGATGGCACAAGTGGCTGATATTGTGTCTTCTAAATCTAAATGTCCACCAAACATACAAAAAACAAGACAAATATTGTTAACGCTCTGCAATGCAGTCGAAAAAACAAAGAAGTTTAAACCTCGAGCGACTCAGAAGGTGAGCTGGTGCGTTCTCGTTCTTTCTAAATCAAGTCGTCTGGTTCAAGTTGGAACAGGAGAAGGAAAGTCGTGCATCGTGGCAATGTTCGCAGCCTATCAGGTCATGATGGGAAAAACCCCTGATATCATCTCCAGTTCTCCTGTACTTGCTGAAAGAGATGCTGGGGAATGGTCTGAATTTTATAAGGAACTAAATATAACCGTTGACGTCAACACCAATAAATTGGAAAACGAGCTGAAGAAGTGCTATGAATGCCAGGTGGTTTATGGTACGACTGTCAGTTTTGCGGGTGATTTTCTGAGACAGCGCTTCCAAAGAAAAGATGTGAGACCTGAGAGAAAGTTTCAGTGTGTTATAGTGGACGAGGTGGACTCGCTAATGTTGGATAAAGGTGTTGAAGTGGTCTATTTGGGCAGCGAGATCCCACTAATGGAATCTTTCAATGAAATACTCTCTAAAATTTGGTTAATCATCAACCAGCTGAAATGTTTAAACACTGGAGAGATCGTAGGGCCCGTTCAGCTCTTCTCTCAGGTTCTGTCTGAGATAATACATGAAAATCAAAACATTGATCAACTCAGTGTTGCGCAGATGGCTGTGGACACAGGAATTATGCCTATACAATCCTCAATGACAAATGTTTTAAAATGCCTGGATAATGCAAGTGCTGCGCAAACGGGGGCATTTTTAACCATGTTTGTGAGAAAGTTTCCTGAGTATTGCTTTAAATTATACCAGGAAGAGCCTGATGGAAATTTGCAGAAAGTGAAAGAGATTACTCCGACGGATTCAAACAATAGACAAGAAATGTCAATTGTTCTCCTTGAAAGTGGAAAATGTCGTGTTGTGCTCTTTGAGGAGGACGGCTCTCTAGAAGCGTCATTGAGGAAACAGATTAAAAAGACGCATCAGTCTGAATCAACAAAACAACTAAATGAATCTCGAATCCCAGGTCTTGAAGATCTCATTCATGTCAAGATGAAAACGTGGTTTGGAAGTGCTCTGCAAGCCACAAAGCTGACTCTGGGCCACGAATACGTCCTTCATGGAGATGGAGTCGCTCCTGTGGATTTCAGTTCAACTGGCGTTGTGCAGAACAACATGAGTTGGGGGGACGGACTTCAGCAGTTTCTGGAGATGAAACACCAAACTAAACTGTCCAACATGACTCTAATAACAAACTTCATGTCTAACGTGGGTTTATTCAATAAATACCCAAACCAGATCTTCGGGATCACGGGAACCTTGGGGGAAAAAACAGAGCTTGAGATGCTGAAGAAGCTTTACGAAGGCATCGAGACCTGTAAGATTCCCTCATTCAAGCGAAGGAAACTTTACGAGGTGGAAGGAATGGTTGTACCTGAAGAGAACGAGTGGATTATGATGGTCTGTAATGTTGTTCAGGATCAAGTGACTTCCACGGTCTATCGGGGTCCACGAGCAGCTCTCGTCATCTGTGAAACGATCAACCGTGCGGAAACGTTTCACAGCGCCCTTTCAAAAACCATCTCAAGAGACAAACTAAAACTCTATGTGAATAACAACATGGACAACTCCACAATAACAGATTCAATCATTCAAGCGGGGGACGTCATCATTGCAACTAATCTAGCAGGTCGGGGTACAGATCTTAAGGTCTGTGAAAGTGTGAATGAGGCGGGAGGTTTGTTCGTCATGCAAACCTTCTTACATCTGAACGTCCGTGTTGAACAGCAAGCCTTTGGGCGAACGGCTCGCCAAGGGAGTCCAGGATCTGCTCAAATCGTCATGTGCACCAGTCATTTCTCTGACTCGGTCAAACTATTGATGGGTAAAAACACATCTCTCACCAACTCACTCGACCGTCTGGATGACTTCACGAAACAGACGTCACACAAAAGTGTATTTGAGGAGGCGGTTGAATGCTACCTGAAAAATCGCAGCGCTCAAAATCATGAGACAATGTTTTCAGCCCTGGATGACCTCCTAACCACACATGCAAGTGATCTGGAAAAGGCTAAAGATGCCAGGAATGCTGAGGTGAATAAAAGACTCTCTGGGTTTCTTGAAAAGGACATTCCAGAAATCAACAAAAAGGAAGAGCTTTTTTCTGTTTACCTCGACGTTTTGGACAAGGTTTATGAAGATGATGTTTTCTCCGACCAGCGTGATGTTATTGTGTCCTCTCTTCATGAGTGTTGGGGTTTGTGGCTCCTGATGTATTTCAGTGAGGAAAATCCCACTGAGAAAAGCCTAGACTTGTTGAAGGAACAGCTGAAGGAGGACCTGTCGAGTGCAAAGCAGAAACTTTTGAGCAAACAGTCCCCATCCTCCATGGTCTACTATTACATCAGGTCTGGAAACGATCTCCGTGAGAAGGGTCGCCTTGCAGAGAGCATCGAGATGTACACCAAAGCTTTGGAGGACGGTGCATCTGGGGAGATCATTCCTCTCTATAACCGTGCACTGGCTACTATTAGGAAGATGGATGCTGGATTTATTACTAAATCACTGGCTGATCTGGAAAAGGCTGAGAAGGCAATTGATTCATACAAGTCACATCTGGCATGTATTCATGCTTGTGTGAAATCATCAAGGCAAGAGCAGACAACAGCAGAAGGTGATGCTCTGCTCACCAAACAGTTTCTATTGAAGTGTAAGATTGTAGACCAACTCAAGATGAACATTCAAGATGCTGTGATGAAGTTAAAGAGGGCTGAAAGCAGAGGACGAGAAGTGAAAGTGACTGAAAAACACACCGTTTTTCTAAACAAGGACACTTTGAAGAATGCTATAAGCAGAAGAGATGCGAGTCTGCCTGAAACGTTTGCCCTTCTCGCGATTGATGACTTTATAAAGAGGGCTGAGATCAGACAAGGAGATGTGAACTTGGCTGAAAAATTTGCACTGCTTTGCAGAGAAGACGAGAGGAAAAGGGCTAACTCCGGAGGAGAAGATGTGAACCTGGCCGAAAGACTTACACTTTTGCTGTTCGAAGACTCTATTCACAGTTCTATGGAAATTCTCAGAGAGATGCTGATGGAATTTGAACATGTCATGTCATTGGGTCTGGACACCATTTTCTTTTTGGACACCAACTTTTCTTTCAGGGGCTTTTTTTCAAGAATGTTTAGATAAGATATGATGTTTAGATGTCTTGAAATGTCAGACTTGTGACAGAATAGACATAAAGACTGAAACATAAATTTAAGAAAATTACTATTGCAGTTGAAATCAGATTTTGGCCACTTGTTGAAACATATTTGCTTGAAGGAAATAGCTTTAATTTTTATCAATGTTTAAACAAGACGATGTACTGGTGTGTGGTGTATTTACTGAAGTGCAGTCAGGGACTTATTTATTTTAAAGCTGCAGTCTGTAGTTTTTCCTCTTTGTCGCCATCTCTGTTCGAAAGCTGCAATTGCAGTCATTCGCGGAACTATCAACTTTACGTGAGTTGTGCCTCGGCACGGCACAGCGTGGATGAACACAATGTTTGAGGAGAGTGTGTGTCAGTTGTAATATTTGTGTATGCTACTGTATAAGTAATTTAAGAGCAAAAACTGAATCATGTAAAAAAAAACAAAAAAACAAAAAACAAAAACAAAGACATTATCTCGGTCTACGTATATTTTCTGATGGGAATTTTGTTTGATGGTTTAATGGAATGGCGATACTTCTTCACAAACAATATTTAGTATATATATATATATATATATAGAGTAATGTAAACTAGTTGAAAATGTAAATAATAACATTTTTACATTAAAAAATAAATTGAATGCAAACTAAAGTGAATATTTAATGTCAATTTACATTTATTTGTTCTGAGCTCCTCCGTTTCCGACTGTTGATTAAGAGTTGTTTGTCTGGTGCCTTGGTTAAACACATTGAACAACGTTGCATGCTTCGAGGCACTTCAGTGAGCGGGTAGGAGATTTGTTCCAGAAACACATTTTTTATAATGCTGGTTGAAAGTCTCTTCACATCCTGATAACGAAGTTTTGTTTACTGTATATTTTTAAAATTTTTTATTTATATAGAATTTTTATATTTATAATAGAAACTATACATCTATAAATAAATACAGTATAAACTAGGCCTATATACATGCAAATATTTCTTAAATATATACTGTATATACACGTGTTTTTATATATAAAATTGAAATTAAAAGTGCACACACATATCTAAACACAAATTTTTATTTTGGATGCGATTAAATATGATGAATTGTGATTCTCCCAGTAGTTGATCTAGTTGTGTTGTGTAAACTAAACTTCTCTATGGTGCTGTGCAGTGACATCATCTACACAACTGTTGAAAGGCTATTGTAAAAATAAAATAAAATAAAATATTGTAAATTTATCAGTAAACTACTGTAAATTCTACCTGTAAGTAAATAAGAATAAAGGCCAAAATGTAAAATATGCAGATGTGTAAAAAAAATGAGCACACATGAGTATATGCATATGACACCCTCTTGTGTCTGTCAGGAGGAACACAGATGTGAACTGAAGAAGAAGAGCAAGATACCTGTACTGAAGCTGGGAAATGAAGAGAAGGAGAGGATCCGACCGCAAGAAGTATTTACTGGAAGAAACTAAAGAAACAAATAACCAGAAACAGAATCACGTGCAAACAACAACAAGAGAAACCCAATACACAAGCTTAATAACACACAAACTATCAATGAAAACTACAAAATGACTACAAAGATGGCCGAACAAACAGGAAGTATCATAAAAGTCCATGGACAATTGCTGGAAAGATGTTTTATAGAGAATATTTTAATGTTCATTTCTCTAATCGTATATGTGATCTTAGGTTATTATATTACGGATGATTACTCAAAAGATGCTGGTTTCATTATAAATTCTATTTTCTTTTTATGCAAATTCCCAAATTGCAAGTTTGTTTTACAGTGCTTGAGAAGGAGTTTAAAATACTCATAGATAAAATGTCCAAATCTGAAAACAGGAGAGAAAAACAGTTTACTTATAATAAGGAATGTTTAATTGTGTTTATCCAACTGTGGTTATGTTCCCTCTTTCTTTCCATTTTTTAAAAGAAGTATTTGAAATGTCCTTCTGTTGTATGGGATATTATTTTATGCTATTTTATTTTATATTTATGCTATTTGTTGATAATAAAGGACAAAATATACACTTTAAAAAATATACTTTTACACAAAAGTAATAACTTGCTCTTAATTTAATTCCATTGCTGTCAAGAAGACATAACTGAAGACATAACACAGACATAACACAAATCTGATTTGCATAATGGGATATACAAAAATGTAACTTTCAATCATAAAATATGATGGAACAATTACAGTTTATAGTAAATATGACACATTTTCTCTTTCATTCTCTGAGAGAACTCTTCGGTGACAGTTTTGCATTGAGTCATGTGACGGAATCTAAATCCAGCCTTCATTTGCATGTTACCATGGAAAGTGTTGTGACTCACCTCGTTTACAATCTCTCAACCATACCAGAATCTTCCTCACACACTTCACACTCCACACCCTTATTAAGACCAAAATAAACATGTTAAAACCCATGACAAAGCAATAAACGAATAAACACTTTAGGTTCCACTCTCCATTAGTTTTATATTTCTCTAATATAAAAAAAATAAAATTTGGTTGATTTTTGAAAAATAAAAATGTAAATAATAAAAAAACAATTCTGAAACTGAACATAGCACTATGTTTATTAAATTAATAAAAAAAAAAAAAATGCTGGGTTGTTCCAATCCATGTTTGGGGTCAAATATGGACAATTACAATCATTGGTTTAATTTAAGTCCCCTTATTTTATCACTTAAAACGCATCTTTAATCACCAAAATGACATATTTAAATGCTTTTTCCTTGAAAAAATCTTCATGCCATGAAATATCTTGACATTTTACCATTTTTAGTTGATTGAAACTAAAGCTTTAAGTTAATACAAAACCTTTTAGTATAAACTCAAATGTTTAGTTTAATAATTTTTACAGTGCTGTATAGCTCAAATGATGCACGATGCTTGCAACGTTAAAGTCAGGTTTGATTCTCAGGGAACGCACAAAATGTATAACTTACTATCTCTTTCTATAAAAGCATGCATAATTGTGTTCTGAAGAAACATTAGCTAAGGAGGTTCAAGCTGCCAATGTCTTTAGTTTATGCATTGCAGGTTACCAGCTCTAGGAAAATGTCAAAAAACAAATTCCAAATGTTAATGTATAACATATTTGTCCTCTTACTGAGGAAGCTTATTCAGCAGTCACACCTCACTTCCTGTCTGCCACAGGAAACACTGGGGTCATGAAAGGTCAACTCACATATTTCCTTATGGCATCTGATTCCTCCAACGCTTGAGATTCTTCATTAATTCTTCCTGGCATTAAGTTTGCACCGATATGCGTCTTATATGCATATGATAATAAAGAGTTGTCCTTAATAATGCGATTTCCACCACATCTCAAATTATGCGTTGTGTTCAAGAGCATTCTGTGATGGAAATTACGTTTTAGGAATTGACATAGTAAAAATGTTATCAATAGTAAAAATCACACTAATCATAATTGTTACTAGTAATAATTGAATTAGAGAGCTCTATAATCATAATTGATACTATAAAGAATTAAATTAGAGAGTTCTATAATCATAATTGATACTATAAAGAATTGAATTAGAGAGCTTTATCATAATTGATACTATAAAGAATTGAATTAGAGTTCTATAATCATAATTGATACTATAAAGAATTGAATTAGAGTTCTATAATCATAATTGATACTATAAAGAACTGAATTAGAGTTCTATAATCATAATTGATACTATAAAGAATTGAATTAGAGTTCTATAATCATAATTGATACTATAAAGAATTGAATTAGAGTTCTATAATCATAATTGATACTATAAAGAACTGAATTAGAGTTCTATAATCATAATTGATACTATAAAGAACTGAATTAGAGTTCTATAATCATAATTGATACTATAAAGAATTGAATTAGAGAGCTCTATAATCATAATTGATACTATAAAGAACTGAATTAGAGAGCTCTATAATCATAATTGATACTATAAAGAATTGAATTAGAGTTCTATAATCATAATTGATACTATAAAGAATTGAATTAGAGAGCTCTATAATCACAATTGATACTATAAATAATTGAATTAGAGAGTTCTATAATCATAATTGATACTATAAAGAATTGAATTAGAGAGCTCTATAATCATAATTGATACTATAAAGAATTGAATTAGAGAGCTCTATAATCATAATTGATAATATAAAGAATTGAATTAGAGTTCTGTAATCATAATTGATACTATAAAGAATTGAATTAGAGTTCTGTAATCATAATTGATCCTATAAAGAATTTAATTAGAGTTCTATAATCTTAATTGATAATATAAAGATTTGATTTAGAGAGCTCTATAATCATAATTGATACTATAAAGAACTGAATTAGAGAGCTCTATAATCAAAATTGATACTATAAAGAATTGAATTAGAGTTCTGTAATCATAATTGATACTATAAAGAATTGAATTAGAGTTCTGTAATCTTAATTGATAATATAAAGAATTGAATTAGAGAGCTCTATAATCATAATTGATACTATAAAGAATTGAATTAGAGTTCTGTAATCTTAATTGATAATATAAAGAATTTAATTAGAGAGTTCTATAATCATAATTGATACTATAAAGAATTGAATTAGAGTTCTACAATCATAATTGATACTATAAAGAATTTAATTATAGAGTTCTATAATCATAATTGATACTATAAAAGAATTAAATTAGAGTTCTATAATCATAATTGATACTAGTAAACATTTAATAAGAGAGCTCTATAATCATGATTGATACTAGTATAAATTGAATTGAGGGCAATTAATACTAGTAAAAATTGAATTGAGAGCAATTGATGCTAGTAAAAATCTAATTGAGAGCTCTAAAATCATAATTGTTACATAGCTCTATAATCATAATTGAACTACTATAAAGAATTGAATCAGAGAGCTGTCTAATTGTATTTGTTACAAGACATAATTGAATTGTAGCGCTCTAATTCAATTCCTACTAGGCCTACTAACCCTGAACATTTAAAGTCCACACACACACACACACGTCCGAAGGCCCGGATGTAGTGCACTGTTTAGCGCCCTCTGCTGGACACGTGATCATGATCTGCGGGACTCCTCCTCTAATGCAGCCCGAGAATACCACTCTTCCTGCGGTGTGTGTGACAGCAGCACTGGCGCAGTGTGTGTGTGTGTGTGTCTTTAGCATTCATCTGATTATTTCTTCCTGCATTGAGTTATTAATACAGCATCATCTGATTTCCCTCGGACCTACAGGACGGAGCGGGCTTCTCTAAAATGGCCAACAGAGATGATGAATACGATTTCTTGTTCAAAGGTAAATTCTGCATTCCCTCATACAGAGCAGAGGAGTAATCATTCAATAATCCACCCATTGTTTCAGACTTATAGATCTCACAAGCATTTGACAGTCTGTTGTTTTGCGATGGTAGTCTGAAATCATGTCTTAGAAACGCCCGCAAAGGCATCAATACACATCCATCGATCAGTAAAACATCTGTGTGTGATGGCCTGGATGCTTTCACACCGGCTGGGATCTGGATATCTGGGCCCGAATGATGGGAAATTGAACATAATGCATTAAAGATATGCCAAATGAGGCTTACATTAGTGATCTTGTGCATGTTTTGAAGGGATTTAAGACAAAAGACGCTCAATATTGGCTGCTTTGTTTTGCACTATTTTCTATGATAGTGTATCACATGATAATAATTAGGTCACGTCGTGATATTATCTCCTCCAGCTGCTTTGTTACATTGGAAACGATGTTACTATGTTTCTTTGATTGTATCACGTCACCGCCCGATCAAAGTCTGACGCGGCAAAACTGTTACATTCGATTTTCACAAGATCAGCATTTTTGTGTGGAACAAAGTTCGTCTTGACTTCCTAGCTGGACAACATGAGAATAATGTCATCAGCCAGCCCTCATGACACCTTACTCACCCTGAGCTGAAGGAGATCAATGCAAACTCATGCACAGATCTTCATGAAGGAACAGCTCACCTGCACATGAGACCTGTGCGATCCTGTACTGAGGAACACCATAGATGTTTTAGAGAAGCATCAGACTGAGTAATGGGACTTCAAAACAAGAACGTTTTTAAAAAAAGAAAGAACTGGAGAGAGAGAGAGAGAGAGAGAGAGAGAGAGAGAGAGAGAGAGAGAGAGAGAGAGAGAGAGAGAGAGAGAGAGAGAGAGAGAGAGAGAGAGAGAGTTGAAAATTAATTTTTTGTTACACTTGCCAATGGCTTGTGATGATGTGTATATATATACATATATATATATAAATATATAGTAAATGATGTATACAGTACACTCTAAAAAATGCTGGGTTATTTCAACCCAAATTTGGGTCAAATGTGGACAAACCCAAAATGTTGGGTTAAAAATGTAATTAAAAAATGTGCAGTTGAAAGTGAAAGTTGAAGTTGGGTTAAAATTTAAAATGAGATTTTTAACCCAACATTTTGGGTTAAAACAACCCGTCATTGTTTAAAGTGTATGTATATTGTTCATCATATTTTCATTTTGGCAGCGTAAGAAAAATATATTTTCATATTTTCAATTTGTAATGGTGTTTTTTTGAGTTATTGGCTTGATTCTAAGAATATTTACAATTTTAGTATGTTTATGTACTCTAGACTAGAACATATAAAGTTTGGGGTCAGTAAGATTTTATTGAACATTTTTAATTCTCAACAATGCTCAATATTTTTAAATAAAAAATACAGTAAAAATTTTAAAATATTATTACAATTTAAAATAGCTGTTTTCTGTGTGAATATTTAGTAAAGTGTAATTTAATTTCTGAATTTCCAGCATCATTACTCCAGTCTCCAGTGTCACATGATCCTTCAGAAATCACTCTAATATGAGGATCTGATGCTCAATAATATTTATGATTATTATCAATGTTGAAACTTAAAAATAGCTTCATCTTTTTGTGGAAACCGCGATGAATTTAATTTTATAAGGATTCTCTGATGAATAGAGCATTGAAAAGAACAGCATTTATTTAAAATAGAATATTTTGTAACATTATAACTATCCGTCACTTTAGATCAATTTAATGCTTTCTTACTGAATGAAAGTATTTAATATCATTAAACTAAATCTTACTGAGTCCAAACTGAATGCATGAATGTTAACATTTCGTTAAGTCACAACTGTGGAGAGCGTTTTCACTCTAAAAAATGCTGGGTTGTTTCAACCTAAATTTCGGTCAAATATGGACAAAACCAAATGTTGGGTTAAAAATGTAATTCTGACAGTGAAAGTTGAGGATTTGAAATGACATTTTTAACCCAACATTTGGGTTTGTCCATATTTGACCCAAATTTGGGTTGAAACAACCCAGCATTTTTTAGAGTGATACTAGCATATTTCATACACTATGATAATTTAAAGTGCTTTTCACAGAAAGGAATTAAAATAAAAAGTGAATGTACAAATATGGAGAACATACACTCTTAAAAAATGCTGGGTTATTTGAACCCAATGAAATATGGACAAACCCAAATGTTGGGTTAAAAATGTCATTTCAAATATTCAACTTTCAACTGTAATATTTTTTAATTGCATTTTTAACCCAACATTTGGGTTTGTCCATATTTGACCCAAATTTGGGTTGAAACAACCCAGCATTTTTTAGAGTCTATATAACGATATATTTTGTACAAAATAAAAGCACGAGAAACTAAAACAGTAATTAAAAGAGATGATATATAATTTTGCCAAACACGGGTGTATATGATATTTTTCACCGAGAGATTTGTCTGTTTGTGTGCATCTGCTGTCAGTTGTCCTCATCGGAGATTCGGGTGTCGGGAAGAGTAACCTGCTGTCGCGCTTCACACGCAACGAGTTCAACCTGGAGAGCAAGAGCACGATCGGAGTGGAGTTCGCCACCAGGAGCATTCAGGTGGACGGCAAGACGATAAAAGCTCAGATCTGGGATACGGCAGGACAGGAGCGGTACAGGGCCATCACCTCCGCGTGAGTATCCCATCACAACAGCCCTTTTGGAAATCAATATATTTAAAGGTGTGGTTGATTATGATTTCACTTTTCTAACTTTAGTTAGTGTGTAGTGTTGCTGTTTGAGCATAAACAACATCTGCAAAGTCACGACGCTCAAAGTTCAAAGCAAAGGGAGATATTTGCTTTTTAAGGACTACAACAAACAGCTGGTAGAACTACATGAGCTTCCTCTCGGGTTAGTGACATCACCAACTGTAGAATTTACATAAGCCCCGCCCCCGGGACACGATTTATAGATTCAGGGTTCTCAAGTCTCACGCATTGGCAGTTCAACCACTTCACACGCTCTGTTGGAACGAATTCCGAAATTCGAATATAATTTGAATATTAAAAAAAGAATGCTGAAGTTACTGTTCGAATATTGCTTTTTATGTATGTTTTTAAAATTTTCTTTTATATGCAATCTTGCCTTTTCGCCGCCTTGGCTTACACGCATGTGAAAATGAAATGCCTTTGTTTCGTCTGATGAACAATAAAGTTTTTCAATTGTAACACAAGTGTGCACGTTATCCCCGGTGTACTGTCAAAAATGGTAGCCTAAATGTTTAACCACGTAAAAGGCACCTGTGAATGTGAAGCGAAAACCGCAAATATCTCAACGGATTTGGTGCGCATCGAGCTTGTTGGAACCGTCCAGTCGAACTGAAAAGAACGATATAACTTTCAGAATTTTTGGTGGTGTTTTCACGGAGATATCAGCCGAAAAACATCGGAAGCGCTTGAACCATATTCAGTATGCATAAAATGTGTATTAGATATCCCTCTAGTGGACTGAACATGTAACAACAGCCACATCCTATATATAGTGACTTTGGCGATCCATAAGCAAGTGTAATGTCGTAAATATTAATAATAGGATACATTTTAGCATTTAATATTCGAATTTCATTCAAGATGAAGATGTATTTTTCCATTTTGTTTAAAATTATATATTATACTGTATTAATAGTCTTTCTAGTTACATTAAGGCTACATGTATTAAAGCAGACAACACAAAACTCATTTCATAAGCTGGAGTGTGTACTCTTGTGTACACACACACCTTAAAGGAGTAGTTCACTTTAAAAAAAAGCTTTTGCTGATAATTTACTCACCCCCATGTCATCCAAGATGTCCATGTCTTTCTTTCTTCAGTCGAAAAGAAATTAAGGTTTTTGATGAAAACATTCCAGGATTTTCTCCATATAATGGACTTCAATGGGGTCCAAACGGTTCAAGGTCCAAATGAGAGTTTCAGTGCAGCTTCAAAGGGCTTTAAACGACACCAGATGATGAATAAGGGTCTTATCTAGCGAAACGATCGCTCATTTAAAACATAAATAATAAATGTTTAAGTTTTATAAGCTCAAATGGTCGCCTTGCTCTGTTCTGTGATGCGCGTTCGTGACTCTCCTGTTCGAACTCGTTCATCAAAATGAACAAATCTTGGCGCGAAATGGCACCAGCCGTAAGTAACATTGTGCATTTTAATATTACTTTTAACCATTCAAGCACAAGAAATCGGTGGATAGAAAATTAATATTAAAAATCGATAATTTGAATAAGCAGAATTGGAATCGTTCAAATGATATAAACTTTTTTTTTTAAACAATTTGTGTTTTTTGTACATTATGCAAAATTGACGCAACTTGCTAGTATTCACAATTTAAGTTTTCTTAAAGCTACACTGTGTAACTCTTTTAGTTCAGTCTAAGCTAAAAACACTTAGTTCTTTCAAAAATATATGTGCTCATTAATGTATATTTACTTCGTTCAAGTAATAAAGTATTCTCGTGTGTGTATAATATGCCATTGAAAATACATACGGGTAAGGGGTTCACCATGTTGCCCCTCCATCTTGAAAGTACATTAGCCAAAGAGGGACATACCCGTTAATTCAAGCTTCGCCTTTCGCGTTTACGTTTGAGTTAACACTCATGGACGAGGTCGAACTGGAAGCCATGTTAATCCTGGACTACATTGGCCACCGTAGGAGTTAAAACGAAATCGGAATTGAGAGGAACAGAAACTAATATTCACTTGATGGTCATATACCTTTTCACCACTAGATGGGGGTCAAAATCACACAGTGTAGCTTTAACAACACGCATTCCGACTTTAGCACAATTTCCAGTGTATAGTAAATTAGTGGAAACGTTCCCTGTTATCTGGGTAAATAACACCAAAACTAAAAGTGAGCAATGGTAATAGTGATGCTTACCTTATGAACAGTACGAAACTGTGTGCGTCTCTGCGCAGGTATTACCGTGGAGCGGTGGGCGCGCTGCTGGTGTACGACATCGCCAAGCATCTGACCTACGAGAACGTGGAGCGCTGGCTGAAAGAGCTGCGAGATCACGCCGACAACAACATCGTCATCATGCTGGTGGGGAACAAGAGCGACCTGCGACACCTGAGGGCCGTGCCCACCGACGAGGCCAGAGCTTTCGCAGGTACAGGCACTGTTGGGAAAGGTCACTTTCTACATGAACTAGTTCAAAGTTCAGCTCACAAATAGTTCAGTTCGTACATTTCGTCTTCATCCAACGCACATGGCACCCTTTAGCGTCAATATGAGGCGCCTCCTAGTGGTCTAACCCTAACCCTACACCACACCTAAACCTACCCATAACCGAACGAAGCTCTGCGCGTGTTATATTGACGCTAAAGGGTTGGATTTAGACGAAATTTCAAAAGCGTCACTATATGACGCCCTAGGATGAGAAATCGTTGGTATTTTCCACTGGGAAGCTCGTAGAATATTTTGATGAACGAGATGAGATAACGTTTGACCTTTTCAAAATGGCGGAGAGTCGTGAATGGTAAAAATATGTATTATTCATGATCTAGAAAACGTTTGAGGTTTGATGAATCATCGTCTTACTTAAATTGTAATAATATTAAAAATTTTGACTGTATTTTTGATCAAATAAATGCAGCCTTGATGCAGTTGAGCAGAAGAGACGTCTTTCAAAGCTTTCTGCTCGTTTCGTGAAGGAGATCCGTTAGTGATATTAAACGACTTCTGCTTTCTTCCAGAGAAAAATAACCTGTCATTCATCGAGACGTCCGCTCTGGACTCGACTAACGTGGAGGAGGCGTTCAAGAACATTCTAACAGGTACACACACACACACACACACACACACTTATGAGGCAATACACCAGTTAGCAAAATGATGCAATGCATCATCAAGACTAAGATATCACTATATTTCACATTCACAGACTCAAAAATGTAACATGTAATACATTGAGAGCAGGGTTATTTTTATTAACTACAACTAACTAAACTTATACCAACTACCTTAAACAATTTTTTTTTTAAAAGCTGAAATAAAACATAACTATTAGATGCAAAACTTTATTAACTAAATTGAAGCATTAAAATGACTAATTGTGCAGATTAGTTATTAAAGTTTTAGTCCAAAAACTAAAGCTGAAAAAAGAGGAATATTTAAAATAAAAAAATAATAAAAATGGAAAAGATTAAAAAAAAAATTAAAATGAAAATGCAAACTGAAAACAAAAATAATAGCTATTAAAAAAATATGAATAAAAATAGTGTATAAATAATACTAGAACACATATAGAAATATTTTTAAAACCTAATAAAAATTTAAATGATAAGCATTAAAATTCATATAAATGAAATGAAATGATGAAAGCATTAAAATGAAATGAAAGCATTAAAATGACAAATTAGTTATTAAAGTTTTAGTCTAAAAACTAAAGCTGAAAAAAGAGGAATATTTAAAATAAAAAAATAATAAAAATGGAAAAGATAAAAAAATTAAAACTGAAAACAAAAATAAAAGTTAATAAAAAGTATATAAATAATATTACTATAACCCACATAGATATATTTAATAATAATAATAATAAAAAGGAGCAAGAGAAAAAAAAACACTAAAATTAAAACTGAAAACAAAAATAATAGCTATTAAAAAATCTGAATAAAAATAGTGTATAAATAATACTAGAACACATATAGTAATATTTTTAAAACCTAATAAAAATTTAAAAGATAAGCATTAAAATTCATATGAAAACAAAAAATAAAATAGATAATAACAGAAAATAAAATAGGTCACACTTTAGTTTAGGGTCTAATTATCACTATTAACCGTGCTCAATAAACTCCTAATTTCTGCTTATTAATAATTAGTAAGGTTGTTAAGTTTAGGTATTGGGTGGATTTAGAGATCATGCAGAATAAAGCATTGATACATGCGTTATAAAAAATATCCTAGTAATATGCATGCTAATAATAATCGTGAGAATTGGACCCTAACCTGAAGTGTTACCATACTTGCATAACACACTGATTGAGAGTCATTTTTCTAAAGGTTTTTCCATATTTTGGATGACTGACTGTACGGATATTTTAAAACCATTAGCATACAGCTAGATAATGAATGAGTGATTGCTTTACTTCTCATAGTGGACAGACAGTGTGTAAAACGCCTTGCACTGGTTTCTATGGGATTGATATGGAGATATGTGTATGCCGGTCACTTAAGATGTCGTTTTTGAAATCGTAAATCAGAAAAAGAACCAAAGTATGCACAAATAATTCTGGGAAAAGCCATTTGACAGTGAGTTTGAACACTCAGATTTTAGATTCACTCTCTCTCTCCGTTTCTGCAGAAATTTATCGCATTGTATCACAGAAGCAAATCGCCGAGCGATCGGCCCACGACGAGTCGCCGGGAAACAACGTGGTGGACATCAGCGTCCCGCCGACCACAGACGGGCAGAAGGGCAACAAACTGCAGTGCTGCCAAAACCTGTAACCATGACGACCAGCCCCGCCTGTCACTCATCCCCCGCTCCTCCACACGTCCTGCCGCTAGCGCTAACAACTTTATCTGTGTAATATATATATATGTATATTTTTCTTTTTGATAGCTTGTCCACCCGCATACACACATACGACTGACATGAGTAAACCTTTACAGTATCTGACTGCGCTGTGGTTTATTGGCTGAAAAGTGGAAATCTTGGACATTTTTCCTTCTGTTACCGTCAGGTGAATCTCAAGATTCATGTGCAGGTCATATTTCACTCCAAAATTAAAATACCTAATATTTTTCATTTTTTTTTCTGTAGTATTTCCCTCAAATACTCAGTAATGCAAATATATATATATATATATATATATATATATATTAGTGCTGTCAAATCGATTAATCGCAATTAATCACATCTAACCAAATGTTTGTTTCTATGTATAAAACGGTTAGTTCCAATCCTCGACTCTGATTGGTCAATAGCTGTGCTTTATTCATGATAAAACACGGCTATGACCGCTTCACCCAACGGGTCTATGTATCACTGCGCAACAATGTTGTGTTTATTTGAGCTTTCATGCATATCACACATTGGAACGTTGTTGCTGTCCATGGTCAGGGACTATTTTTTCTAGCGGAAGGAAGGCTTTTAGTGATTTTACTTCATGAAAGTTGCACTAATACATTTTTTTTTTTTACTTGTGGTAAACGTTTTATAAAAGCAATAAGGTACTTGAGGCCAGTGCTGTATGGCACCACTCGAAGCAGAGTATTCACAATACAGCCTCAAGTAGCTTTTTTTGTATACCTATTACCTATTTATGTATGTGTGTGTGTGTGTGTACACATCCAAATAATATGTATGCATATGAAGAGTTCATATGCAAAAGCCTCTAAATGCCATTTGAAATTTTCTTCTTGAATGATGATTTTTATCAAACTTATATATTTAAGTTCAGTAATTTCACTTAAATAACAATTAATAGGTAATCATCATTGCCATTTATGTGAGATCACTGAACTTAAATATACAAGCTTGATAAAAATCATCATTCAAGGAGAAAATTTCAAATGGCATTTAGAGACTTTTGCATCTGAACTCTTCATATACAGTATACATATATATACACACACACAGACACGCACATAAACATATATCAATTTATAAAACATAATAATGTATTTACTACACATGATATACAGTATAAACAAAATCTTTTATGTTAGATATATAACGAAGCGCAATTACTCAATTTGACAGCACTAATATATATATATATATAGTTATCTACTCCTCAACGCTGATGCTTTGTTTTTGTGAACAGTAGCGGAACATTCCATTATATCTTTAATGGAATGTTCTGGGAAACGTTACTTTTGAATGTTCCGTGAACATTCTAAAACCAGTAGTGACATTTAAAAATGTTAGAGGAACGTCCAACTGACACATTTCAGGAAAAAAACACTCCATGAATGAATGTTTTTGTGCTGATGTTTTCTGAACATTACTGAAGTCCAGAGATAAAGCTGCTAATGAGTCTGATATATATCTGTCCGTGGAAGGTGTGTGAGAGGAATCCCACCTTCCCACAACATGACTGGATTCTGGAACATTACGTAACAAACACACTCATGTGGAAATTGTGTAAGACTAATAGATAATAGAAGCTGTTGTGGACAGAGCTCATATCTTACAGCACTATTTATTTGATTTAATACACATATTCTTTTGAATTTTGTTTTAAGTGTGTAGGTTCATTATATACACATCATACACACCTCAATGTCTCTTTTTGGATGCTGGTCTGGAGGTTCGCTGTGAACACACACACACATGCACAAACAGCTCTTTTTGTAATTATCAACATTTTCAAATGAAAAATAAAATGCTTAAATTGTGAATACTAGCCTATTGCGTACATTTTGTATCGAATTACTTAGGCCTACTATGACATCACTTCCCCTTTTACCTGCGTTCCTGAACAGAACAATGCATTATGGGTTAAATTAAGTTTTTTTACCAGTAGGCTAATACGGCGCTTCTATTATATGATATAGGCTAATCATGACAATTATTCATGAGATGTTTTTTTCTGATATGTTTTAGTAAAACTGTTTTTTTTTTTAGTTCTAAGAACGGTTACAAAAACATTATTTCTGAATGTTCTCTGAAAAAGTATGTTTTTTTTTATCGTTGTTATGCGAATGTTAAGGGAAGATTCAATTTTATAATTTTGCAATTGCAAACATGGGAACGTGAATTACTTTCTTAATGTGTTTAAACAAGTAATAGCATTTTTTTTAATAATTCAAAAAAAAAAAACGTTCCATGAACAATGTATAAATTATTATTATTATTATTTTCAGTTTAAGTTTTTTTGAACATTATTAAAGACCAGATAACTTTGACTTCGAACATTCTATTAAAGTTACTGGAAGAATGTTTGTCCATAACTTTGAAAGAACCTTCCCAGAATGTTAGCTGCAGTTGTGAGAACGTTCCCCGTTAGCTGGGTGTGGTTGGTGAAAGATGTGAATGTAAATGGATGTGTGCGTGTGTGTGTGTGTGTGTGTGTGTTAAGTTTCCACCACAGTCTATGGTTTCCACTGCAGGAAGCCTGTGAGCGCTGATAAGAGCCGCTGTTCTCTCTCGGGTCACTGACGTGTGTGTGTGTGTGTGTGTGTGTATCCACTGCATGCAGAGCACATGACAGCAAACAGTGGGAGAGCAGGAACCTGTTCATACACACCATAATACAAATATATCCGCAAGCAGCCTTAATCACCTATGACCAACTGCACAAATTGGAGACGGTTTTAAGCAAAACGGTACAATACAATCACTTTTAATGTGACATAGTTGCTTATTACTTTTGACCATTAGGTGGCGCTGACATCAAATTGATCTAGTGTGGTCAGTGAAATTACACAAACGAAGATGTCGACTGTTTCCAGAAATACAGCCTCAGATGCAGTTTGACATCATGCCAGCAAATTCATTGATATGGTATATAAAAATGGTTATCTATCTGACTCGAATATGGAGTTTGAAAGAGTGTTTTTAAAAAAAAGAAAATCAAAATGGTGGACAAGAAGTTGAAGGGCGACTATGGCAAAATTGGAGTTTTTCGCGTGGCCGAAGGAATCGATTAAGAGACCAGTTTAATTATAATTGGCATGTTGCACACACAAAGAGACAGGTTTCGTGATTTTTGGTCGAACTTTTCAGTTTCTTTGTTGGCATGAAAATGATCTCATTTAATGTTCGTGAAAATAAGACCAACTGTCTAGAAGTTTGAAAAGGTATTTTTTTTTTTTTTTTTAAAAAGTAAATCTGAAAGTTTGACATTAGCTGTCATTTGACAATGTCACTCACGCACACACACACACACACACACACACACATAGTAAACTTTAAATAGAAGATGGAATAAAGAAAATCACCTCAGATCTCTCGTAGACTCGTCAGGTTTGCGGTCATATGGATTTCTGGGTAATTTTTCCATGATGTCCATCAGCGTCAGGTTTCTTCAGGTCATCACTGCACAAAAATAAACACTACACAAAAAACACGTTTATGACAAAAAACATGAAAAACAAACGGACAAAAGAGATGCTCACGTGTTTAAAACAACATATAATAAAAAAAGACATAACAATACAAATATTCTATCAGTTATAGACTGTACATAAATGTTGCTGTTTATTTACCCATACATGTATCCAGCATGACATTTGATTTTTGTGAGAAACAGAAAATAATCAAGAGCAAAACATCTTATCTCAACGCAACATCACACGTCTGTTTTCCATATAGGCTTTATTTGTAGATTTTGTCTTTACATCATTACTAATGATCTGTACAAACACACAGGACGGTTACACACACTATCGGACACATGCACTGAGTCTCATGACAGAAGAGCTTGGAAATGATGCCTAAAGTACAGCAAGACCTTCCAAAAATATATACAGTCATACACACACACACACACACACACACACACAAACTCTCAGACAAAACACACATGCAGCCCCAAAAATAAAACTCTTATTACTGCAGAGACATATAATACATGATTACGCTTTAAAACATATTGTACATTATTCTACAAAGACTCGCCCCATGACAAATGAGAAATATGAACATAATGACCCAGTTTGATAGATTTGATGTTTCACTTTTCAAATAAGGCCATTTTAATCTAAATCCAAAGTGAATGTTTAAGAAATGTTTTAGGTTCAATAAAAATTTATTGAAACAAAAACACACTTATAATGATCAACATTAAAATACAGTTTTGAAAGTATTGCCACAAGACTTGAAAACATTACATGTGCTGATGTGTGTTAAAATAGATCGACTTAACCTCGTCTGTAAAGTTCCAGAAAATTTTCGATTTCATTTTAAGTTACCGTAAAGACGTTATTTTTTGTTTTGTTTTGTTTTTTAAGAACTGACGAATGA